>NC_090782.1:16195000-16495000 GCF_040054535.1 Antennarius striatus | reverse complement strand
TTGGGACTCCACTTACAAGTCTGAAGCTTTAACATCTGATTTGCAAATGCATGTAGCTGTGAGAATTTTTTCTTCAAGGAGGTGAACTCCAAGATAGTTTTGCACACAGCGCTGTTGTTCTCATTCAATGATACGTACCAGACCAACTTATGATGGCAACTGAAGGGGTTTTACTGTCAGATGCTGGTCCAAGATGACAAATTTCTCAGTTCATCTTTGGACTGAAAGCTTGATCCTATCATTCTATTTTGAACAGAACAGGAAATGTGACCCTGACAGATGGATAAGAGACATTATCTGAGGAAAAAACCAGTGACACAAGACTTCTGGTTGGAATAAATTTATTTGATCTTTCTGTAAACAAGGTGATAAATCAATTCATGGCATTTCTTGGTTTTATGCATATGAAATCAGATACATTGAGACTGTATCTCAGATGTTAAGTAAAAGTGGTGAGGAAAAGGAAATGAGCATAAATCCACCAACAGGACTTGAAACAGTTCTGAGTACACATATCCTACAAGGCCTAAACAGTCGAGTTGAAGCCAGGAAAAACAAAAAAAAACAAACAAAAAAGACAAAGTGCCAATGAAATGACGTTGTAGTGGACAATGGATCAAGTCCATCATACAAGAGCAAATGATCTCTAGATTATGGCACAGGTTACACAGGTTCTGCAGTTAAGTTTCGACTAGTTAACCGTGTCTTTGTTTCAAACAATCCCATCTTCCATTTAATGTCATTTCTACTTTAAGTACTTTATTTTCAGTTGGACATTACAGTTTAGCACTGAGCACGGACAGGCCTTGGGGATACCCCAGCACTCAGCTGACTATAGAGTAGAAGGCAATTTATTCCACAGTTTTGTCAACACATGGGTTTGTACAAATGCAGTCGTTCATTTTCTAAACAAAGAAAAACAATTAAATGATACCTTTCTTCAAATACTCCCACCTCACCTCCCCTGTCAAATTTTTTTTAGATTTTTTTATTCTTTTTTTACCTTAGGTATTGCTTAATGGTTAGTGTTACCGGTTCTTTTATCAGAAAAAAAAAAGATCCTTTTATGATTTCGAGCAATTGTACCAATACCCGAGCTTCATCTACGCTTGGTCCTATTTTTAAAAAAAAAAAATCCAACTGGACACACTCCAGGTATGGATGGATGTATTCTGGGATTCGACTGTCCAAAATGGCAGCCTTAGGGAAAAACAATTTTTTAAAAATGTATACATTACAGGAGCTGGCAAAGAAAAAAAGAATTAAGTGCCTGAGCTATTGTTACTATGGAATGTCCATTTTTTCCCCTATGTTTCTGGGGGTTTGTGATGACAGGACAGAATACCAGCATCTGGACAACACCACGCAAAGTCAGCTTGTCATGATTCACCGCCACACAAACTCTCTTTCTCATATAAAGGATAATCAAACAGGGTGAGTGGTAAGTGTTTTGTGAAGATGAGACTACCGTCAGATTGATACTGTTGTCTGCCTTGGGGGGGGGGGGGGTCCAACAGGGAAATGAGTAAACATCTAAATTTTGTCAGGGGGGAGCAGTGAGGGGAGGCTAGTGAGAGATGTGAGGGCAAAACGTGCAGACAGAAATATCCACACAGTTTGTCCTCCCAGACATGTTGGGGAAAAATAGAAAAGGAAGACATAATGAGCTCGGTTACTGCTCAAGTGCTCTAAAGGCATTGTCTGCTCAGGGAGGGAGTGTGTTCAATTGGGTTCCGGAAGAAATAAATGGACACCACTACAGAATGACAAGAACAAAAAAATCTACAAACTGATGTTAGACTTCATAGATTCGGCCAGATTTTTTATTTATTTTTTGCTCGTGTTGAAGTCATGACATCTCGTTAGTAACATGCTCATCTTTGCTATGAATCATCTTGAAGTGCTCAAGAGGTATGGATACACGGCGTTAAGTGTGCTGAGGGAAGAGGACGGTTGGGGAAATATGACCCAAAAAAGAAAAAGAAAAAGTACAACAAATGGGGAACAGAGCAGGCAGAAAAAAGAATAACAAAGTAACTACCAACTAGAACTGGAAGTGGTGTGAAATGCAACAAGGAGGCAAGGGTGAGCTGCTAGGTGGTTGGGTACAGGTGGCTTTAGTATCCGGACTTCCTCAGGTAATCAGCCATCGAATATGCTTTCTTGTTGAGCTGTCCTCCATGGACACCTTCCTTCCCCATGACAAAAACCAATGCTGGAGTACAAAGGAAAAAAACATAATAAATGGACATGATGACAGCAGGATTGGTATTTAAAGGAAAAAAAACAAAAAAAGAACTAAAAATGCGGTTTTGTTACATGTAGAGCTAACACAGAGGACAGAGCCTGAAACCTGCTCTTTTAGAAATGCTCCAGGAGTTCTCGGGGACTGTTCTGGGGGGAAATAATCAGCTCAACAGTGATTTTTATTTTTATTTTTTTTTGGTTTGTTTTGCAAATTTTGTGTTTTTTTGTTTTCCTTTTCAACATTTTTTTAAATCTCCCAACTATGCTTACATAAGCTACGTCAAAAGTAAACTAAAACCCTGAATCCCTCAAATATTTTGCCATCGAGTATGCCTTCTTATTCAATCCGCCTCCATGGACACCTTCTTTGCCCATTACCAACACCAAGACTGAAAGAAAAGAGACAGAAGGGACATTAAGAGAAGGTGTGGAGATTACATCTGAAAAAGAGTACAGTCCATAGCAGCAGGCAAACAAGGACAGCTACAGGGGACAGTAATGGTGCTACAAGCATACTGGTGCTTTGGGCTGCAGCCAGCCTCAACATTCATTTTCTTATCAGTGCTGCTGGTGGTGGTGGTGAAACAAGACATCACACATTAGAATTGAGAAGACAGAGTGACAGTATAGTAAGAAATTAAATGGTGAAGAGACATGCAAAGCTTAAACAGACCCTGACATACGGGGCACAGCTGCAGGCTCCACGTTAGCTCGAGAGCAGAAGTCTGAAGTTTAACAGGCTACGGATGAAATGGTTGAAATTTCTTTACCAGTGCACTCCAAATTCACTGTAAAGTCATTCTTGTCTAACCCAATTTTGACTAAAATAACCCCGAACCCATCCTGTTGCTCTTGACCAATTGTGACCGAACTCCCCCCATCCACCAGGAGCCACTGCAGTACCTGTTCTATTCTAGTCGTTGCCTTCTTGTGAGACACGATGAAACGCTGAGCTTCCTTTGGCCCTCAACACACCTGACTTGATGTGATGGTGCATATTTACAGCACCGAATCCATAGATGTGGGGGGGGGGGGGTAGCAGCTGAAATCAGTTCCCTGCTTTAGTCCCCAGCTGCACTGTTTTGAACCAGGTGGAGCCCTCCTGGTGACACACCATTGTTGGCGACATCACTTATCGATGTCCCAGCCCTTGCTCTGCAGACTACTGTTTGATTGTTTATCAATATGGACCATGTTGCATTGATCTACATAACTGGCAAATGAGCCATTTCACCTTTTCTGTTTGACAACAATACATGTTTTGTTTGGATGTGGTGTAATGGAAATGACCGGTTTGTGCTGCTGCATGATGTGGATCTCCTTCTGCGCCATTTCATTTAGCTGCACTCCCCTTGAAGAGCCCAATCGTTGTTTCATCCGTAATCAATATGCACCAGGCCAGCAGCAGAGTAGGAAAGTGAATCCTCTACTCAGCACGAACCATCATGACTCATGTAGTACACATGCAGATAGAAAAGCATGCTTGCGGAACCTCTCCTCAATACAAGATATGAACCACAAGTGCCCAAATAATTATTTCATACTGAAGACGCATATCAGTGAAAAAAAAAAATCCATTTCAGGGTGGAGAGAGTAATAACCGTGTCTGAGGAAGACGCATGCAGATCAAGAAGTTTGTCAAGCAATTCTGGTCCAAAGAATCAGCCCAGAGTTTGGAGAAGAACACCCAGTTATGTTCTCACCTGAATGTGATTCTGATAACAATGGAAACTCGGGCTACCGGAATCCGCACAACGTGAAAACTGGTACAACTCTCAGGCAAGACGGGTCTTCCGTTAGTTATCCTAAAAGGACTCACTGATGCTTATGCAAAGTAAAGAACCACTAATGTCAACCTGCTAAAGATGTTATTGCTTTTAAAATACACCAGAATTGTATTCAAACTTAACCAATTATCCCTAAATTGGACTTTTTAGATTTGTGTTTATTAATCTGTTGTAATCTGTACTTTTCTTATTGTTGTAATATTTTCCCGCTTTCATTCTTGGTAAAAAAAATTTAAATACTGACCTTGTCACCTGGTTAAATAAGGGCTACATAGGAAAGACAATTTTACAATTACATAGGTATATTTTAAAGACGTCCCTGTAAACGTCTGCAGGCATGTATGAGTTTGTGTTCCTACAAATTCACAGCCTTTTCGGATGAGCTTGAATAATCACATTTTCACATTTGAGTACCATGGGCTGTGACACCAGCGCTGCGCAGAGCACAACACACACGCCCGACTGCTGTTCTGTGAAAATGATCACCAGCTGATTCTTCCTCAGTCTGACAAACTAAAAAATATATATAAATTGTGTAATTGACAGTATAATGCAATTAGTTTTATTTTGATATAGTGAAAATATAGTGAATAAAGTGAAAGGATGAATTAAACCCCCAGTGAACAAATTGAGTGAGGGAAAAAGACTTTTTTACTGAATGCATTTCATAAACCGCAATAGCCTTTAAAAAAAATCTAATCATCCAGACTGACTCAACATTTAGAATGGTTTTATCTGATGACTAATATATTTAACTTCATTTCCCGTTACCCACAACATTCTTCACATCAATTTGCTGTTCAGTATTCTTACAGATGAGTTAGCTGGAACTAACTTGATCCACATAATCAAAAGACATTCAATGGCGATAGCCTCTGATCAATCCGTGTCATATATTGAGGAAAGGTGCAGTCAAGATATTTATCCCACATGCACAGACACAAACGTAATATATGTGGCTCAACTAAAATGAATGTACCAAAAGCAGGATATGGCACTGCTACTGCAGCATATCTAACACACACACCACTAAACATTGAACACAACACGGTCACAGGACTCACCTTTGCTGGCTTTGCCTACAGCAACGTTGTATGTTGGCTCTCCTCCTTGACTCTTTGTCCGGATGTCCATTGTCCAGTCCCCGTCAACATTGAGGCTGTCTCTGATAACAGAGCACTTTTTATTGCCTATGGTCAGTCCACTGGTGAAGAATGTTTCTCGGTCTTTTCCTATAAACACGTCAATCTCGTCAGGCTGCAGAGGAACACACAAGAAATTAAGAAGAGCTCGTGCATTTCAGCCATTCTTTGAGTAAACTGTTCGTTTATTCTACTCTGTGGTTGCTTTTTTGATGTCCCATTTAGAGCTACACTTATCTGCTCCATGATGGTGGTGGTGGTGGTGGTGGTGGGGGCGCACTGTGAAGCCTTTTAAGGCGGAGCAAGAGTGACGAGTCATTTCCTCAATCCAACCCTCTCTACAAGCAAAACGTCATAGTGCCCCTCAAACACTAGACACTCCCTGGAGTTCTCTTACTAAATTAGCAACAACCAACAAATGATGGTTCAAGTAATTTCATTTACATTTATCTGTAAACATAACATTTTACCGGTGGCTGATACTTATGTTTTAAATCTTTTAAGATCTAGTGAACTAATAAGTAAACAGGGGGAAAGAGAAAAAGAACCATGAAAACAAAACTCACGTGAGACATCTTTGGAGAAATGAATTCATAAACCACAGTTTAAGACCATACACTGTAATTCTGAGTATATGTCTGGTTGAAAAGTTGTAGGATGGACAAGTGAGGATATAATATGGGTTTGGCTTAAGAATGGTATTTGGGTCCTTAAGTTGTACTAGATTTAGCCAATACTGGACACAACTTACCTGAAAGACAAAATAGTCTCACTTCACATAACCTTAAAATTAAAAGTTTTTGGATCCCACTAGAATTGAGAGTAGATCTATTCACAACAACCATTCACATCTCACATCAGTTATATGCTGGTAATATAGAACTACCTGAATGCTTTACAATTGTACCCAATTAACACTGCATGTGCTTCATACACATATCTTCATCATAAATTAGAGTCTCAGCATGGGACTGTTTCTGAAACAGGACCAAGTATATACAGGCAGGATTACTTTCAGGAAACAACTGCACTCCATTATAGCCTGTGATTTTACTACTCGGAACTCTTGATATCTTCTGTTGTTAATGTTCCTTAGTTTAATTATTAGTTTTACTAATCAACCAAAACTCTCTTTACTTTATTCAGTGTTTAATGCCATGAGATAACTACCTATCATTTTTAACATTTGCACCACAGTGGATGAGAAATTAAAGAAAAACAAGTGAGAACTTTTCCAGAGCAAGTGTTTTCAAAGAAGCCAATAAATTTAGGCCTCTTTTTTTTAAAAAAGCACCTTAGTGTAAAAGTGTTGTTGCAGATTGCTGGATCGTACACAAGTATTGAGAAAAAATTGTTCGGGAAAAAAAAGTCTTTTTAGATAGGCCTGACTCAATTACATCAACGTTGTGACGTAATAGAGGCTGACTGAAAACTAAATATTTAACAGATGGTATGTCTGTTTATGTGTAAAAATACATTTCAATTCACTGTCATGGTTTCAACATGTTCATTTAAGTGGGAATACTCGAACCAGTGAGCAGAACGTCCAGACCATAACCGCACAGTCATGGTTTAGATAGGGGGAAAAAAAATCTTCACAGGAGCAATTCCTGCTCTGATAACGTTAGCAAGGCGGCTAGCAACGTCTTGGACCAGGTTAGCTCATTAATGATATTACTGTTGTGTAGCCATGTGGAATCTAACTGTTCCCACATGTAATACTGTTGTTTCACATCGTCAGATTAAGCTTACTTGATTCCTATAGATTATTTGGTAAATCAAACGCAAATCAAACTCATTCTAAAACATATAGATCTACAGTACTAAAATCAAAGAATGTCAAGCAACTGGTTCAAACCCCACGTTAACTTTAACACGGACTAGACAACGCGATAAAGTTCCGTTTCCTCTAATTAGCATTACCCCGGCTAAATGTCCCGAGTGGACACTCCCAAGCTAGCAGTGGCACTCTCGATTATAGTTCACAGGTTGGAGTATGTGTCATCGTTTCATTGATAAAGCGGAGCGAACTGGAAAGAATTATTAATATTGAGAATCACTAAGCTAAATAAATAAAAAAGGAAAAAAAAGTTACGCAGGCTGATATTTTAGATTTTATTTATCATACAAAATGGAGGATCAAGGAAGTGATCGAAACTATAGTTGGATAAAATTTGATGTATTCTACTGATCCACTTTTCATTTACAGACGTAAGAAATCACACGGAATGAAGCAGTGCTTTGAAGGCTAACCTATGTCACACGTTTCGCTCTGACTCCATGAACAAAATGAATAAGAAACTGGGAGTGTATCCGCCATCTTGGAAAAAAAAAGGGGGCGGTAGCGGCAGTGTGATTCACAGAAGCAAAGTAATAAAAAAAAACAGCGAGACCAATAGAAGGACGGCAGCCAGCACCGTCATCTCTGCGCGAATAACGTTAGCTAATCATAATTTTCCAACGGAATGACCGGCCTGATTTGCGCTAAACATGCACTGTACACGATGTCGGCCAAAGAAATTTTAAAAAAGCGGTGTTTTTAACACGCATTGAGAAGTCCATCAATAATACTACAAACTGATGTGCTACTTTTACATAAGCACTCGGTATTTTATATTTTTTTTCCGGCTTGCCGGTGTCAAGCAATCACGGCTAAATGACGCTAGCTAGCGTGCTAGCGCTGCTAAGCTAGCCCTTCCGTGAGATAACGGTGCCGTTAGTCATTCAAGTCGGCTGCCGAGCTGTTTGGCGACTATTTCTAAATTCAACATAAAGTAAACGCTGAGGCCCAAAACACTATAAATACATTAAGATATCACATCAATGAGTAAATATATTTTACAGAATACGTGCCAATGTGTTTTCTGTGTGATGTCCCAAACCATGTGTATCGCACACAGCTCGCCTTATCCTAATTCAGCAAGGCCTTGCTATGCAGACAAACGCCCGGGTGTGCATAATGGAAATGGAACCTGCCTAATCCTACTCTATGGCAAACAAATGATACTAACCGTTACGTTGGCAAAAGTACCGCCGGCACACGATGACCAGACGTATTTGGCGTCCGTGTACCCAACAATGGCCGCGTCCTGGCAGCTGCCATCAGCCGTCAGGTTGTCCACGTAGCTTTGCCAGGACATTGGGAATTTGATTGGAAATTAGTTCTAAGATGAAAAATACGAAGGGTCAGTTTAGGTCGCAAACGACTCCTGTGCGAAGAAAAACTGCGAGGAAGCTGTTTTTTATCAGTGAAGAAACGGCCCTCCTGCAAGCTGAACCCCACAGGCTACGAAGCGTCCCGGCTTTCTTCTGGTCTGGGCTAAGGAGAGATGCCGCTACAATCGGACAGGCGATTGGGTGTAGTCCTGTCTAAATCACTCCGCCCTGGTCGTTGTTCGCCTTGCCTTTCCATTGCATAATATACTGCATAGCGGAGGAATACATTGTGGCAAAAAGAAAGCCTTTTTCTCTCGACTTCATCTGAGATTATTTTTTAAACATCTTTTGTTATATTTGGCATCGAAACACACATTCATACGCCTTCAATTTTTCAAAGTACAATTTTCTTTTGTTTTTATCTCCTGTTGATTTCTGACGCTTGGTTTTCAAAGCAATCAAAGCATTATACTTCAATATCGTCATCGATAATTAAATTACTCCTATTTTACGATGATCAATTAAATCAAAATAGTTATTTGATTTTATTCAGCACTATATTACTATTTTGTTTCATTTTTTATAGGAATTTTCTCAGTTCCTGAATCAAGATAATTGAAGTCTAGCACATCCAATCATGGGGGAGTTACTGGTTGCAGCCCTGTGTACCACCAGTAGAGAGGTGATGTGCAGAGGATGGGAGGACGATTGTGAGTCTGGGGTGATCAGATACAGTACCCAGGTGTGTAGAGCTGGAATAGTTCACATTGCTACACATCCTGAGACACATCACATTGTTGAAACTTAAGAATGCTGTCCAGTGATTAAGCAGCAAGAATCTTTTTTCTTTATCATACCCACTAGTTATTTAAAGATGAGGCAAAATCTCTTCATGAGGCAAAATCTGTGTGTGAATTGCTACAGGATTTTGGTTGACAGGCATGTTCTTTAACTAAAAAAAGTTAAGAGAAAAAAGCAAAGGGCATTGATGACTTCTCATATTCAGGACACCATCCACACATAAGGCTACCATGTGCTTTAACTTATGCATCTGTGTTTGTGCTTCCTCCGTGATAATCCACATGATCTTGCCCCCTCTCTCATTAAAATGTACTAACTTTAAAATAAGCAGAACACAAGAACAGGCTCGCAAGTCACACACTAACTTGTTGGTCTGTGACCTTTATCTGTGGAATTTATTCCTTTTACTTCTGTGTACTTTGGCTCATTTTCAGCACTATGTTCTCTGTTTTACGTTTATATTGTTGCAAAGGTTCTCACCTTTGAGGTAACTAAATTTCATACACAGGTTATACCCAATCGACAGCAAATCAGCCACACTTGAATGGGTGTGCATTGCTAGTCAGTGACTTTCTCTTCTGAGGTCAGCATGACTCAATCAAATGACATGTATGAAAGCCAGCCTTAGAACTTGACTAAGATAACATACTGAAAAGAGTGGAAAATTTTTATTTAAATCAACTTTTTGGTTGTCGCTACAACCAAAACTCTTATGAAGATTAAGGAAAGAATAATTCATTCTTTTCCGAGTAAAAATACATATGTGATAAATGTTGTTGTTGTTTTTTTACATTGATCGAGTTCAGTCTTTTTCAAAGCCCTATATCATACGAAAATGTCACTTTTATCTACAAACATCCAAGAAATCCTTTAACTTTCTCCCTCCCTGCGGAAGAACGAGTGCAGAAAAAGTTATTAATTAACCAAGCGGAAGGACGCAAGCCAGTCAGAAATGCTTGTCAATCAGATGGCCACGCCCACACCCCGGTCCCCCATTGGCTGCTGTCTGTTGCCATGGCCACCACTGTTTTGCACTTGCGCGCTGTCAAAATAGTCCCGCCGCTCACAGCCAAACCGCTTAGACTGCGAATGAGTCACGAAGACAGAGAAAAGGGTCAAGTTGTTTGTTTTAGAATCGGAGCCACTAGCGCCAAAAAAAGGCTTGGTTTTGATCAAGTTTCATTAATATGGCGCATTATCGTCACAACAGCTGGATTAATTTTATTGTGTGTAAAGGCCGTGTTCATAGTTTTGTCCACTATGAAAGTTTTGTACATGAATTGAAGGTGGACTGAAAAGGGCTTCTGTAGTTTCCTAATGGCACAGATTTAAAAAAAAAAAAAAAAGATCAATAAAATATTTTTTTAATTCCAGAATCCTCATCAACTCGTACAAAAATATCTAATATTGTCATAATCCATTTTAAGGTTGAACATGGAGTTTTCCGTGCTGTCACACTAGCATTGGGAAGTTTTGGCTGCGCCAGTATGGGACTGGTTCAGCAATAGCCTTAGCTATATATCCTCACAGATTCGCTGAAGCTGGCAGTTATGGGCACTGGGAACAGGACCTTCCTTGGAAAGTTAATAAATTACCAAATAGCTCTAAAAATACCAAGGTGTAACAGCAAAGGTTTTTTTAAAAAAAGACAGCAGCAATGCAAGGAATTGTATAGTGAAGCTGCTGATAGCCTGAGTTTATGCTTTTATTGCCCTGACCTCATAAAACAAGGTAAAGCATACGTGTAATCCACTGTTACAGTCATGTAAAACCAGCAGGGTGATAGCTTGTGAAACATGTTACAAGAAAAACAAGCAGTGTAGCTGTTTTTAAAAGATAATGCTGGCAATACTTGTTATTACTGTCATCAGATTAACAGTAATAATCCATTCTCATTAATTTATAACTTCTATGCCCTGATTGTGTTTCTTACCCCTTGAATCCAGGTGTTAGTGCTGAAAATTTGTATTGTTAAAAGCAAAAATATCTACTGTTGAGACTAAACCAGGCTAAATCATTTTCATGTAACAGCTATAACTTTTACTCCATTAGATGTTTTTTGCCATCAGACTGAATTTTTGAACTTGTTACACTCCATCAGCCAGTTGGTTGGAGGGTGCAAATTTAAAGGTATGGAACTTGTCAATTAGGTCTTAGTAGAATCTTTGTAGAATAGGTTCATTGATCATTTTGCTCATTTTAATTGTTTTTAATGGACGTAAATGTTTAACTTTAACTTTTGGATTCCGTGAATTAGTATCAGTTTAGGTGATATCTGAGGCCTTTGCCCTCAGCCTTCATGGTGATTCATTTAAAACAGAGTTCCACATATTTTCACACAGCTCTAAGCCCTAATCTTTGGTCTAAGTGCAACTCCACCGGAACACTGGTGTGCCCAATGTTAATCAATTAGTTTATACTGAAATCAGTTCAGGCAGGAGCTTTCATTCTTTGTCGATCAATATTATAATCAAGGGTTACAGCCTCAGCCGTTACCCTGAAGTTAACAGTTTGTCTTTACCTCAACTTACAGCTTCTCTGCTCTGCCATTCATAGTCTGAACTCAGTTCAGCCCATTTTTCCACCACAATTGGACAAAATCATTAATTCATGACCTTGGTTCAGTCTTTGTCTTCAATAGCAATAGAAGAAGTAGATCTATTTTTAAAGACACAGAGATGAACTCTCTCAAAGGTTGATATGATTGTGTTGTTATTAACATTTGATTGAACAAACTCAGAAGTTTATACTCAGATTGCTCCCTTTTGATATACATTTTTCATTAACATTTTATTCTTTATTAATTCAAGAGTTCACTAAAACAATGCCAGTGATGTTTCTGTAAATCGTTGGGGTCGCTGTGTGACTTTTAGATTGGCTGAGTTTCCTCAGTGTGAGAGTTTCCAAGATTGAGAAGTAACTCCATCTTCATTCCCTGCTGGAGCAGCTGGAGAGCAGTGCATTAAATATTGAGCAGCAGCAGGTAGGGAAGATGGAGCGCTGGAGCTGTTGTGTTCCTGGAAAATGTGTCCTCCTCTCTGCTCACTGGGTCCTGAGTCTGTCACACACAAAGGAAATCAATAACAGCCTGGAATGGGTGGAAACAGAGGATGCATGCATCCATAGCATTTGAGGAAATCACAAGCTTTGAAAAATGTGAGAAGTAGTTTATTATGACAACACAAATTTCTATGAAGATCAAGACAGAGCTGGGAACATTCAATTGTCATTTGATAATGTATCTCCTAGCACTATGAAATAAACATGTGACAACTGGCCAATCCGGCTCCAGTAACGTTTGCCTCCTGACACAGGTCAACATGGACGATCAAAGGTAGTCTATCTGCAGGGGCCAGCTGAGTCAGTCTGCATGTGTTGGACACGTGGGACACACAATGAGACTTTCTTTTTAGAGGCTTGTGCCCCACCCTACACTGGATCAACACCACCATTGATTATGGCTGAAAAGCATGGATGTTGCACACACATGCAAATTAACCGTGAGGAGCACATAGAGAGATTGTCATCCTCAGAAAGTGCGCTTCCATAAACCCTTGGCATGCTGTGGGCAGTGGGTGGTGTGGATTGGATTAGGGATGATGAAACAAAAAAGCCTCGACTGGAAATGAAGAAACACAAGCTACAGAAAAATAGTGAGCAATGATTTATTTTTTTTTTCTTTATATTTGTTGTCATCAACAATAATAAATGTGTTGTCATGAAAAAGGTATCTGACGACAAAGTTATTTCATGATCAATCCATCGTATGACACATTATAAATGTTGAGGAAAGCCACACCACTTGTGGCTCAGCTCCTTTTACCACAATGGCCTTATTGCATCCTGTTCCTCCTTTTGGTTTGTTAACCAGCTTTTTCATGTTGTTCTCTCTCCATAAAAATGCATGAAGAATGTGAATCATTCAACGCCTACTTTAATTTTTCTTAAAGAAGGTCAGTTATGGAAAAAAAGTAGAAGAGTTCCTTAGATTTGATCTGCAGTCTCCAGTCACTTATTGAAGTACCTTTGAATAGGCTTCCTTTAATACATCTAACATGAAAACATCATTTTTATATTTTTAGCCTGTCTGAAAGAATTGTGTTTTTGTGATGCATAGCAACAAGCTACTGTACATCCAGCCCTTCAAGCATTGGTGGCATGGTATGATAATGTACTGACTGGATATAAAGCCTGACTGTTCTACAGTGATGAATGGTCGTGATTCATGATCAAGGGTGAGCTGAGTCTTTTTCAAGATGAACGTTTAATCAGCTTCGCACTCTGACTGAAACTCTCTTGCAAATGTCCAATTTATGATGGTTCTTATCATGATTTTAACTCTGTATGAGGCCTGATGACCAGATACCACTAATCCTGAAGCCTATCCCAGCTGATACTAGGAGTTGGAGCACACATGTGACAGGTCGCCATTTCACTTAACTCACTCCTGTAGCCAATTTTAGGGTCACCAAATCACCTATACGGGAATAGTGAGGAAATACAAACACAACACAAAATGACTAAGAGTTAGTTGTGAAACTCAGAACCTTCTTGTGAAATTTAGAACCTTATCAATCAAATTTTACAATAATTTGCATTTTAAATAGAGAAAAAATTAAGATGATACCATGAGATTTATGCCCCTTGATCTTGGTTACCACTTGATGACATCAATTCCTCCCAGAAGAGGTTATATTCACCCAACGTGAGTGAAGGAGAAGCATCGTTGGATGTAATTATAATAATTATAATAATTATAATCGGAATTTAAACCAAAACACTTCTGTAAATTTTATTTAATCAGATGCTCAACGAAAAGATGTGTTAACCTCCCTATTGTATTAACAACCCGTTTATCATTAGCAAGCTGTGTAACCACCAATATCGGTGGCTACTCTTTCTG
Organism: Antennarius striatus; assembly: GCF_040054535.1. NCBI lineage: Eukaryota > Metazoa > Chordata > Actinopteri > Lophiiformes > Antennariidae > Antennarius > Antennarius striatus. The sequence goes on along the minus strand of NC_090782.1, from coordinate 16,480,964 downwards.
CATTCCCACATTTGCTTTTAAAGCAGCACATCTTCACAACAGCTGCTGCTGTGTTGCAGGTAGAGTGGATGATTCCACCACGTTCCCTTAACTGCTTACTGTCAAATCAATCAAGTGAAATGAATATTGAATTTTGCGTCTCAGTTAGTGAACGTCAGAACTTCACTTAAGAGGGTTCTCTGGAAAAACGTTCAATTGTGGGAAATAATCCTAACAAACAAAACTGAGGTGCACCACTGTGGTGGTTTTGTTGTTGTTGTTGTTGTTTTGGTCAATTTAATTGCTGATTTGCTTACACCAGCAGTTAACATGCCAGAATACCTCCAGTTGGGACTATGAAGGCAACCTCTTATGACAAACTGGGGATGCCGGTGTCATTTTTTTCTACTCTTCAATGGTATCTTGACACCTGAACACAGCCTTTGACCACCACACCTTCTGCTATAAACATAGGTACTGTAGACAGGTCATACATGAAGCGCCCTTGTTTAAACATATGTACACACTGCTACAAAACACCGTACATACTCTGAAAGGAGCTGCTGTCATTTACAAATCAAATTAACTTAATGTGGGAAGTACCACTGCAATGTACAGCAGTTTGTGGTCTGTATGTGTGTGCATGTGTGCGTGCGTGTGTGTGTATGTGTGTGTGTGTGTGTGTGTGTGTGAAACTGTTCAACCACCCTTTAGAGAGAGAGAGAGAGAGAGAGAGAGAGAGAGAGAGAGAGAGAGAGAGAGAGAGAGAGAGAGAGAGAGAGAGAGAGAGAGAGAGAGATTGGAAAGGATGATTGGAAAGTCAAGTTGAAGTTTGAACTATTGTTTGTAGTTTTTCCCCTTATGACGTAATGTTAAAGAGAATCTTCCCTTTTCTTTTCCTTTGTAATAATAATGTATATCTCATCTTATATGAATGATTCAACAGTATTTTTACTTTAGATGTGTTCGTGTTAATAAGATTGGTAGTGGAGGTTAGTACAGTGAAGCATGTGGAGAGCTGTTTCGCTGCTCAGTAACGACATCTTGTGGCCTTCACTGTTTACTACAGCTTTGTTTTCTCTGCAAAAGAACAGAGGAGTTTGACATGGATGGCAAACTGGAACCACAGGTTATGTTAAAGAAGTGCTTTCCCCCTTAGGCCAGTAACTGAGCAGGCAGAGGAAGGAAGTAAGGGAAACTAGGGCAATGCTCCTGAGTAACTTTTGACTTTTAACATGAAGTTTAGTTCCAAAGTGAAGCAAACACGTGCTTCATCTCCTCCATTTTTTAAATAGTATGTAATTGTTCAGTTCACATATTATTTTGAACATGTGAACTGATTTGTAAAGCTCAGCATACACCAGTGTTGTCAAGTGACTTGATGAATTCAACACTTGTCTATGGCATTGAACAAGTTTTCTCCTGTAGGTCCAACTGGGGTGTACTGTTTAGAAAATGTATTTTAAAAGCTAATTAGCTAGTTTATTGGTGCCAATGGAGGAAATGAAAATTGCTGAGTTTTCCTTAAATAAAGGTGTATTATCTATCTATCTATCTATCTATCTATCTATCTATCTATCTATCTATCTATCTATCTATCTATCTATCTATCTATCTATCTATCTATCTGTCTGTCTGTCTGTCTGTCTGTCTGTCTGTCTGTCTGTCTGTCTGTCTGTCTGTCTGTCTGTCTGTCTGTCTGTCTGTCTGTCTGTCTGTCTGTCTGTCTGTCTGTCTGTCTGTCTGTCTGTTTGTCTGTCTGTCTACCTACCTACCTATCATCTATCTTTCCATCTCAGTCTAACTGTTGATCGATCTATCTATCTATTGACTATTTTTTTATTTTTAAAGAGAGAGAGAGAGAGAGAGAGAGAGACAGAGAGATTGATTTTTAAAATCACGTTTATTCATAAAAGCCAAAATTACAAGATAATTACGTTTACACAGAATCCACAACAGATTCACATAAAGAGGATTTTCAATAGTACTGTGCGTTTCCTGAACAAAGAAACACATCTAACCTTTTAACATTTATCAAACTAAAAAAATACAGGTTTTTTTTAAAAAAGTAGAAAAAATTTAAAAAAAAAAGAGAGAGAGAGAGAGAGAGAAATTGAAGAGGTGGCCTCAAGGGTGGTTGAACGGTTTGACACACACACACACACACACACACACACACACACACACACACACACACACACACACACACACACACACACACACACACACACACACACACACACACACACACACCATCCATCACTTTTTTTTATCACCACACCCTCAGTCAACTGACGGCCCTGCAGGCCTGTCATCCTGTCATATATAATGGAAACCCCTTTCAAGACTTGTAATCAAAAATAAAAGTAGCTCAGGATTAGTAAATATAGTGAGAATATTTACTGATGGATGTAGTTAACAGTGGGATATTGTTTGAGAGGTCAGAGGTCGTGGGAAGAAATGTGGGTTTGATAACAAGTGAACATGCAAAATATATTTTTTGTTATTTTTTTTGTTTTTGTTGTCAGTTCAAGAACTCATATATAATTATATATATATTATCATCTTAAACGTCTAACTGCAAAATTAATATGACAGAAAGCAGTTCTAACTTTCATGTTTATCATACAGTATTTCGAAATCTAGCGTATGAATTTTGCTCCAGGCAAAACTGAGTCATTGTGGGTGGTAATGACCCAAATAACTGTTTCTGGTACTTAAGCATTTGATTGAGGGTGGAATGACAAATGCTGAAATTTGAACCTCATAAGTTTTAAACTGAATTTAAACTTAGGCGGTATGCATAAGTATTTTTAATCATAGCAAATTTATCAGAGAGTAAGTGCTGAGTAAATTAATCAATGACAGAAAAATACACAACAGTTCATGTTTTAAGGAATGCATTCTCTAGTATGTCTAGCATTTAATGACCCCAGTCATAAAATCAGTTTTTGTATAAGAAAAAAGTTTTTGGATAAGATTCAAAATAATTGCAGCTGCATGACAAAATTTAATTTTGTTTTCTGCTTTCTCTTCTTGTAACCATATAAGGAGTGCTTGACTAAATTATCTTTTTGCATGTCACATTTCTTTCATAAGAAGTACAGTTTATGTTTTCTGTACTTGCTTGTATGTCTAGAGTCATCTTACACTGAGATCTTCCAATAGTCAATTCCAGCTTAGAAGCGCATGTTTCTATGTTATATGTAACCTTTTGAATTTCAAATTGAGTTAATCTTGGTCATGTTAGAACCAACTTGTTTACTTGAGACAAAGAATTATGAAAAACAGATGTGGAAACAGTCAGTGACAGGTGATTATCGGTGCTGAAATGTAAGGGCTTATTTTGGATTTATTTTAGTTACTAGTACTTGAGTATTTCCTTTATAGGCAACTTCATATTCAAGTCGGAACATCTCAGAGTCTTCCTTTAACGGAATTGATTTTTGAATTGATTCTTTCTGATAAACCCAAAGACAATATATTTTGTGCTTCATAATGTTATAGTCTGGACTGCAGGAAGGCTGGTCTCTGACCCTTGATTCAGATGCAATGCTAGTTTTTGTCAATGCTCATTTTGTGCCAATGTTTCTCCAAGATTCCCGGAATGTTTTGGTGGTATTTTTGATGGAAAAATCCTATTCCATTGGCGGCACGGTGAAGATCGTGATTAACTGTTCTAGAAGAAAATGGATGGATTGGACGGATGAAAATCCATGTTCTCTGTAGGTGCACGTTAAAAATTAAAACTAAACTGTTTTTTGAATGACTTTGAATGAATAAATGAATGCCGTGTTCGTACTTCAAGATGTGGTATTGAAAGAGAAAGATATCTGTGGAGCCCACGGACTTTGGGGAAGCAGAGGTCATGCTGAATGCCATTGCCTGATGCTGTGCACATTGGAAGTGTAATAATGAATTGAGCTAAAGCTCTCGCAGATGATCATGTTTTGGGAAACTGGAGGTCATAGCCTCATGCTCCCATAGTTTGGTGCAGAGCACCTCAAGAGCATGTTCATTCATTCATTCATTCATTCATGTTGTGAGGCGACAGCACTACCCACTGCACCACCGTGCCACCTCAAGAATCTATTTATCTTGCTTTGATTGTAGAGTTGCTGCCATAACCATGTTTGATGGAAGATGCGGAGCTTACTCAACACCTTTTGGCCTCTGAGGGAAATGAAGGAAATGTGACTGGTTTTGTGAGCTGGCCTCATGTGATCTGGTTCTTGGACATCTGGTGAGACCTCCCAGTTCACAGAGGTCTGCTTTCACAGGACCAAGGGGTTCTGTTTAACAGCTTTCCCCAGGGACCTGGGCTCTGGGCTCTGGGCTTGCCCCCTGAAGTGACTGGCCTCACTGTATGTGGCAGAGCCTTCAGCAGATACCAACTCCATGCTAGTGGGCTCCTGTGTGAGGTCTATGCAATCCTGCTGTTGTAGCCTGCGGGCTAAGTTGGGTGGAGGAAGGCTTAATTTCACCTGAGATGCATTGTGGTTGCCATTAACAAAGATAATGCTGAGAAGCGCATACTTTTGGAGGCCTCCTTCATCCCTATATAATAATTATGCAGAAACCCCTGTGGACTTGTGTTTGAGGCCATCAGCACAACCTTTAAAAACAAGGCCTGTCAGCACATGACAAGCTATGCAAGTTTACTAGATTCAAAAGTAGAGCACTGTTACGTCCTAATCCGACCTTTCTCCTTGAGGGCCACTTGTCTGTCATTTACTAGAGTAAAGGTTCAAAATTTTTCCACCACTTGTGATTATCAGCACACCAATTCACACCATCTCCAAAAAATATACCATATGTATCGTTTGTCCAGCAACAATGAATGCAATTTATAGATAGATAAAAAAAATTATTGTTCATGCACCTGCATCACGTTAGGAATAGTCAGAATAATAGTCTTCATATTCAGATGAAGATGTTTACAAACATACTAACCTACAGTGTAGCTTATTCACCATTTAATAAGCAACAGTGAGTGGGTTTTTTTTAAAGTCCCATAGCAGAATTATTTACACATACAACTGAAACACGCAAATAAGCACATTTGATTAAAAAACTTATGTTGTTACCTACATGTTTCTTGTATGTTATGTTTACTTATAAATGAAGTACACGTGCAGCTCCTTCTGAAAAAAAAAGCATTGTATAAATTTTGAGTTGAGATTTGTAATCCTCCATTTTTATAGTAAGGCAAGGTGAGCATAAAACAAATGAATGGCTGCACTTGACTCGCTGACGATAGATTGTAGTTTGCTGTCAATTCTATTACCGAGGAAGAAGAATCCTCTGCCGAATCCCTGGATCACCAGCACCCCCTACCATGAGGCACGAGAACTGTGTGACCCACTTTGTGCCTTTTTCCAGCGGTTTCAGGACTGCTCAACTCAAGAAAGACATTACATACATGCAGTTGTGAACAAAAAAACACTGTACATTTTATACATTAGCTAAATTATGGAAATTTAGTTTGTAGACCAAACGTGTTTGAATATTTTAATAGCTACATATAAAGAGATAGCATTACGGTCTCACTGTATAGCATGCCAGCACAGCTACACAAGCCATTGTGAAATCCATGGTGAGGCTCGGCTGACTGGTGCCTCACCGCAGGTCTCTACATTATTTTTACTCAAAATTCAGCGATTTTGAGTGAAAATAATGTAAAATTGATAATGATAGACAGAAAATAAATATATAATACACATCACTGGATACATTTATTTAATTTTTTCCCATTTTCCATTTTTTTCTTTTATGACCTCTGACCGCAAATCACTTGTGACATGTCTAAAACAGTTTGATGGGATTTTAGATTTTTGTTTTCCTCTGGTTCCTAACTTTTCAGAATTCTGTGAACAAATTATTGTGTATGAGCTGAAATGTTTGTGAGTCACTGTCTCTCAAACACACCCTAATGTGATCCAAAATAACTGAAGAGCGATAAGCATTTAGGCCAGAAGCTAATAAGTGTGATAGTGTATATTGTTTTCACCCATCTTTAATGCAGTTACACTCAACAAATCACAACTGTGTTTCATTGGGGATTGAATCTCAAAACTCTGTCTACACTAGAAATGTTAGTTCACTTTCTCTGAGTTTATTTTCTTCCCTTTTCAGGAAAACTGGTAATAGTCTCTGTGTTAAGAGTTTTTAGACAACAATATTTTGAACTTCGTACTTCATGTTTTTGGCAGCTTGTGATTAGGGAATTTCAACACAGTCTAATTTGTTGTCATTTTATATTATCCAGGATAAGATTTTTGGCGAAATACATTAATAGTCTTTTGCCTGCAGTCAGCTGGTATAGACCCCAGCAACCCCCATGACCCGCAAAGCAAAAGAAGTGGATGAGAAAATGGATAAGAAAATGGATGGAAGGATGGATGGATGGATGGATGGATGGATGGATGGATGGATGGATGGATGGAGGAATGGATACATTCACACTAAAAGTAACGATGCTTAAGAAGAAAGCTCTGCTATGTTCAATCTACAAACCCCCCTCAAGTGAAGGTGCTAAGCAACAAAGTGACATAATAAAGGCCCAGCATGTAGGAAGTAGGTCAAAAATTGGCAGAAGTACAACATATTAATTCACTTAATGTTTTCATTCTTATATAATCACTTTGAACCTGTGTTATACACATGTAATACCATAAATTCTTATGTATCTTACTGGGTTTTCATGTAGGTGTAATCACTATTAGCTGAAGCTCTGTGCTAAATATACTGAATGGAAACAATAGATATGATTGAAGACTTTTATTCCCTGACTTGTCTATCAAACAATATACACACACACTGTTACACTCTAATTACCATATAATGTAGATTGAGAGTCAAGGCTAAAAGGAAAAGAGGAAAACGAAAGTCCAAAGATCCAAATTATTCTCAATTCTGTGTTGAAAGAGCCTTTAAGGGCTTTTTCTTCCACATTCAAGCATGAGGGGAGACAATGTCTATTTTTTGTTGTCTTCAACAAATGTTAACCATCTATAATCAGATTATGAATTATAATAATTGAACTATAAATGTCCCAAAAGATTACTTCTAAAGAAATTCATGAGGTTGTCGTAGATATTACAATGAACATGCCTATCTTGCCTTTCTATTGTTCTATCATATAATTGTGTATATTCAGATGAACAGACAGTCTATGTGGACAAAAATGGAAAAGAATTGCATTTTAAAACATACATTAAATTGTAATTTAACTTTATTTGCTATTTACTTGTATTATCAGCAAGACACTAATAACTAAACGGTCCTGGTCATACTTACAAGATAATGTGTGTTTTTGCCGAAAATGGAGCTCAGTAAACCTAAAACCATGCTCAGGGTTTACATGCATATTTAAATGTCTTGTTTTCAGGTTGGTCTACTTGCCCTGAAACAACCCCTTGTGCCATTTATTCTGAGGAAGCACTTCTTTTAGCAATTTTTGAGTGATGTTTGGTCAGTCTGTGAATGAATGATGCACTCTTGGCCCCCACGATGCTTTTACCAAAAGTTAGATGTCTCACAAGTTTGGATGCTAAAAGTGACCACTTACCTGGAACCTAGGCCTCAGAATACACCGGTACAACACAACTCTTGTTACTGTTTAGCACAGCCTGGTAGTCTTCACTCTCAGGCCAGAGTAAATAAACTCAACCAGCTACGCAAACATTTTGGTTGGGGCCGAGAAAGCCAACGTACAGCTCACTACTAAATGCAGGTGTCTAAGTATAGTGGGGACTGTTAGAGCTGATGTCGCAACATTTTTTTAGAAGGAGTTATTTCCAGGCCCAGAGAGTATTAAGACATTATGTTTGGATAATAGGAATATATCTTGAGACATTTTAAAGGACAATGCCCTATGACATGTGTGCCATTTGACATATAATGAATATCGAAATAAAAAAAAAATTTAATCTCAATATCCATTTTAAAATAGAGCGGTCCTATTCAGGGGAAATTACTGAGGTTTTGGCTGGGTACTTTTTTCTGGTATGCAAAGGGACTGAAAGAGCCAAGGCAAGCAGAAGTTAGCCTTGTAATTTGTTCCACACTTGTCAAATCATTAAAGTCTCTGCTAAAAAGGTATTGATGACCGTCTGATTATGTTGAACCTACCCCTGAAAGGGAAGACAGAGCTGACACTCATCAATGCACATGCTTCCCCCATGAACTACACACAACAGCAGAAATATTTTTTTCCTACAGATCGTAGCATGTGTGCTACATTCTATCCCGAAGGACAACAGACTTATTTTATTAGAATATTTCAACACCCTTGTAGGCAGGGACTCCCAGTGATGGCGGGGTATTATTGGACCTCATAGTATTGGGCAGGAAAACTTAAATGGCCAGTTGCTTCTTACACTATGTCTCAAAAACAGCCTGGACATCACTACTACCAGTTGCTCAATGGACACATGGATACACCCTCACTCAAAACAATGACACCTTATCAATTTTGTGATCATCAAACAAAGTGACATCCAGGATGTAGGCATCACAAGACTAGTGACAAGTGATAACTGTTGGACAGAGCACTTGTTGTTGCGTACCAAGCTGTCTATTTCAGATGCAAGCAGACACAGACACCAAAAAAGTGACTTTAAGAAGGAACTGAATGTACAGAAACTTTCTCATCAAGAAACTAAATAAGCCCTTCTGGCAAACCTCAGCGATAAGAATTAGAGTTTGCCTGCTGAAGCTGACTCAGGAAGAGCATTGGACAGCTTTCACAATGCATTCTATGGCTCAGACAAACTCACCCACAATGCCAACATAAGGACTGGTTTGACAGCCACAACTTTGAGCTCACCAGGCTTCTGAGGCAGAAACAAGAAGCCATAATCACCTGGCTAAGTGACAAGGACTCATCTGCTAAACAAGACTTTCTGAAGCACCTTAGGGGGAAAGTGCAAACAGAGCAGAGAAGGACAAATGGTGTGAAGCAAAGGCAGCAGAATTATAACACTATACTGATAATCACAACTGCAAGATGTTCTTTGCTGGACTGAAAGCTGTATATGGCACATCTTCCAATGCCATGGCCCCTTGTTAGATCTACTGTTGGCATTTTTCTCACTGATAAAAGTGAGAAAAGTTATTAAAAGTTATCTATGAAATAAGCAAATACGCTACTTCTTCTTCTTCTCCTTTTGACAATTCCATTCAGGGGTCGCCACAGCGAATAACCTTGTACTGTATTCTGCATGCTCTCCTCTAACACCAACTCTAATGTCCTTTTTAACTACATCCATAAACCTCCTCTTTGGTCTTCCTCCACGCTTCCTGCCTGGCAGTTCAAAACTCAGCATCCTTCTACCAATATATTCACTATCTCTCCTCTGGACATGTCCAAACCATCTCACAAACCTCTAACATGTAGTGTCCTTCTGATGTACTCATTCCTGATCCTATCCATCCTGGTCACTCCCAAAGAGAACCTCAGAACCTCCTTACTGTCCAACCTAGCATACAAGTCATCAGAAGCCCCTTGTTTGGCCTTTGCAACCTCTACCTTCACCTTACGCTGCATCTCCCTGTACTCCTGTCTACTCTCCTCATTTCAGTGTCCCACTTCTTTTTAGCTAGCCTATTTCTCTGTTTACACTCCTGTATGTCTTCATTCCACCACCAAGTCTCCTTACCTACTTTCCTTCCAGATGACACATCAAGTACTCTTCTACCTGTCTGCCCGATCACATTAGCTGTAGTTGTCCAGTCATCTGGAAGCACCTCCTGACCACCCAGAGCCTGTCTTAACTCCTTCCTAAAAGTCATGCAACACTCTTCCCTTTTCAGCTTCCACCATTTCTTCCTCTGCTCTGCTTTTGCCCTCTTCATCTTCCTCACCACCAGAGTCATCCTACACACCACCATCCTATGCTGTTTGGCTACACTCTCGCCTACAACTACTTTGCAGTCGCTGATCTCCTTCAGATTACACCGTCTTCACAAGATGTAGTCTGCCTGTGTGCTCTTACCTCCACTCTTATAGGTCACCCTATGTTCCTGCCTGTCCTGGAAGAAAGTATTCACTATAGCCATTTCCATCCTTTTTGCAAAGTAAACCACCCTCTGTCCTTCTGCGGGCCTCCCCTGGATACCAAACCTGCCCATCACATCCTCATCACCTCTGTTACCTCCACCAACGTGTCCATTGAAGTCTGCACCAATGACAACTCTCTCACTTCTAAGTATGCTCCGCAACCCTCTGTATTTATCTGGGCTTAGGACCCGCACAATAAGACACTGGTTTGTGTCCTCTTGAGGCTAAATTATTTCAGATTATATGTCTACATAGAGCAAATCATAAATGTTTGGATAATAAATTGTATTGTGTTTCCACTGCTTACAAAATACAGGAATAAAAATGACTGTGGCTGTGTTTCAACCCATATTTTATCAAGTTCCTTCTCCTCTGGTTTATCTGAGGACTGGATTAAACTGTTTTTGTCAGACAGACCTTGTGAGTCGGCACCCAGATATTATGTAATCGTCAATGTTTAGTCAGTTTTGTCAGTGAAGCCATTTCCAACCCTACTTTACATCACCTTTGTAGTATTTAAAAAAAACCCCATTATGGCTACTTAGTTTGCTCTTACATGGTCTTTCATACATGGTTACATATTTTTAAGAACATTCTCAATAAACAAAGGACAGAAGAAGTTATCCCGTTTGTTTAAATGATGAAGCTGAGAGGTCACAGATTTGTTCCTTAACTTTTAATTCCTGACAACCACTGTACTTCAGTGCAAATTTAACCCATTTCCAATTTCTACTGTATTACATTTATTTGACAGCTCCAATGTTACCAATTATTTAGCAGATTTTATGATTAGGATTATGATATTATAAAAGGTATTTGTTGCAAAGATACATAAGTAGATAAAAAAGATTTCAAAGAAGGAATTAAAAATTATAAGATCTATATTTAAACATGAAACTAGCGTAAAACAGTGTAAAATTTTGAAATAAGCTTAGCCTTAAACCTTTTATGCACCTCATCACTAAACTCACCACTAATGACATTTGATTTTATTGATTTGACTAATTTTATTTAAAATGAGTAATATACAGTACATCTTAAATATTTCTATTTGATATCACAATATATTTTAAATTTGCATCTGTAATCCCTTGGCCAAATTTTGACTAAACTAATGGTAGATGAGGCCCAACAATAAATGACAAGAAAAGATCCCTGTGAACTTACAAGGATTTTCTCAATTAAATGGTCTTCAAACCCAAGGGCACCATGATGTTTCACATTAAAATTGTTTTGACATTCCAGATCCATAATTAGATCAGGAGCTGAATCACAATCTAATCACTTATGTTTTGGCTGAGGTTGCAACAATATAGATACATTTCTCTAATGTGTCATAGTTTTTGGGACATTCTGTTTACTAGCAGACAAATAATTGAGAAAATATCAGTTTTGACTGAATTAAGTAAAAAAAAACCCCATAATCCGAATTTCTGATTACATCAGAAATTACTGTGACCCTTTTTGTATGTGTCCTTTATAGGTCTTGTTACAATTTTTTTGCAGTTGAGCACAAGTGTTTGATGAACTTCATTAAAACAATAACATGTGTTCATAATTTGACTGTGGTGCCATAAAATGATGAAATTGATATTTCAATGTGACAGAAACAAGATACAGAAGTTTGTTTTTGAAAGCATTTCCTTTTATTTATAGGGTTTCCTCAGTTCTCTGTGTGTTCAAATGATTTAAGGCTCAAATAGTCACACCTTATGTGACCCAAGAGCTGCCAGCGTCACACATGAGTCATAATGATTACATTGATGAAGGTATGAATTGTGAAATCAGTTTGGCAGCATGCTAAGACGGCTCCTTCTGACAAACCTTTTTATCAATTCCCAGAACTGATAAACTTTTATTTCTGTCCAAAATATTATTATTTTTGTCCATACAGGAGGGGCAGCTGCTTTACACATGAAAAAGGACTTCGTGGTTTCAAAAACAAGAGCAGAGTGAACAGAAGGGAGGTGCTGCACTCACACAGCTCTAGTCTCTAAAGCATATGAGACTTGATCCATTGACATCAACATTATCTTAGGCCATAAAAAAAACAGTTGTAACAATGCCAAACATCACAGTATATTAACACTGACCACTGATCAAATAAAAATATTTTATGCTAAATATCTCAATTTTAATTTTGCATATATGACAAACATGTGGTGAACCAATCTTTTGTTGATATGAATGGTTGACAACTAGATTAGTAAGAGTACTGCACACTGCAAACTGAAAACCCTTCCCTTAAAAATAGCTCCCTATTACGAGAGATGAAAAATTCCACACAAATATCAAAACTTCTGTAATAAAAAAATAAGTAGATACGTTTGAACAATTAAAAACTCAGTTAGAAAAACCTATTTTGAATGCAAACTCAAAACTAAACCGATAAAAAATAAAATTATTTTATTGAAACAGTGCTCCTGTAAGTACTGTAACCAACAAGCCTCATTAGTTATTTTACAATCACACAAACTTGTGGACATTTTGCAAAAGACTTCATTCATGACTTCCCTCCCGCTTACACAAGAATTTACGTCAGGAAAGCTGTGTCTTCATAGGATGACAGCTCGAAGATTTCCCGGAGATAAGTGATTCATTCAAAACACATGACTCATCAGACGTTACGTCACCGACAGCTTTTGACTACGATTTTATTGACGGAATTTTTAAGACGTTTAAACCACATTAAAACTGAACCTTTAAAGCCAGACTTTTAGCAATACAATACTTCCAAAAATAAATAATTGTAAATTTGATTATTCAAAATATATCGTTGTCGGCTTCGGTATAACAGTACACATAAATATATATTTTTAACTTTGCTTTTATTTTCTGAGTATCATAAATACTTTTAAACCTCATATCAGCAAAAAAACCCCAAAACAAACCAGAATACGTATTTGTCTACAGCGAGTCTGTGCAACGTCAAACGTAACAGGAATTGACGACAATCATAACATACTTAATTGTGAAAAAATAAATTCTAAAAAAAATCCAATTTTAAATAAGAAATAAAAATAAATTAATAAACAGTGCATACGCTAAAATTACATGGTACAAACATATTTTCTGTATTTATCAGAAAAATAAAAAGTAGTCTGACCCCCTTACCCAGGATGCACTTCGCTTTTGCCATCTTGTTGAGTGGCTGCGTTCGAAGAGCGGCAGGCAGAAGTTAGCTGCCTTTAGCTTCCTGCCGCTATAGAGAAGTGGTTATCCGTCAACTAGCTGCAAGTAGCAGCTGCCACAACTGAGCTGCCCACACGGCGAGAAAACTTAACCGACTTTGAGACGTGTTCTCTCACTCCTGCTGGATAACATATTTTTCGTGAAAGGCCAACGGATTTGTTTACATTATGATGTCGTTCATGTTGGTACAGAGGAAAGGAAAACTAGCTAACAAGCGCTAACTCAGCTAGTCGGTGAGAAACACATATATAGCTGAGAGAGAAGCGTGGGCTCTGGGACCCGGACCGTCTCAGGCTGAAGTACCGGTGACAGCTGCTGAACACGAACTTTGACGAGGCCCTATTTGCAACTCCACTGCCTGGGGAAAAGAAAGGCCGACCGGGTGTTAAGGAGGCCGGAGTAGAAGAACAGTAATTGTCCGTGTCCTGTGAACGAGCACAGAGGGACGTTTTGGGACTTGCGCAGGGGTTGGCCCCGCTTTTGGCACTTTTCTCCGACAAGAGAGAGGAAGGGCAACAGTATGGGAATGTCCTGTGGCAGTACGCATCTGTCTCTCATCACTCCGCTGTGAATATCTTCTCAAGACTTAAGTCCCACGCTTCATTTCAGCTGGAGGAGTCAGACCTGACGCAGATAGACAACATGTCGAAAATGCCAGCGAAGAAGAAAAGTTGCTTCCAGATTACGAGTGTAACGCAGGCTCAGGTTGCGGCGAGTAGCATTACCGACGATACGGAGAGTCTGGACGATCTGGACGAGTCACGGACAGAGGACGTGTCGTCGGAAGTATTTGACGTTTCTCGGGCCGACATGGGGGTGTGTGAGAGGAGTTCATCCGACGAAACCCTAAACAACGTCGGAGAGACTCAAGAGAGCCAGACGCCTGTCACGGGTCCTGTGAACGGGGGACTGTCTTATAAAAGTATTGGCACTGGTCGTGGTACCCCACATCATTTAGGAGGAAGTACGCCTGTACCAGCTACAGTTCAATCCTTTGTTCCAGCCACCCATCCTGTGTCGGTTATCAATTTGGTTCCTGCTTCCACCCCTGTTGCTCACACTGCCCCTGTGAGCACCAGCTGTAGTTCTCGTTTCAGGGTTATCAAGCTTGATCATGGCGCTGGAAAGTCCTTCAGACGGGGCAGGTGGACATGTACTGAGTTTTATGACAAAGATTCAGATTCAAATGCTAATCGAACTGTGGATAGCATCAAGCCATCTGTAAACCTTGACCACAGTATAGACAGGGACAGTGGGATAGGGGCCACCATTAGCACTGCTTTTCTTGCTCATGCTTTTGAAAACACCTCAGACAGTGGGTACTCTATGGGGCACCCAGCTCATTCTCACCCTTTAGAGTCTCTGCAGCAAGGCTACAGCTTGGCTCCCCAGACAGGGAGTGGGACAAGTGCCTTCCAGCCCACAGGGTATACAACTACAGCATCAGAGCATCAACAACAGGTTCAAGTCAATATGCAGCCTGTTGCTCCACAAACCTTAATTTCTAACAGCATCAATGGCGTGCACCAAGGTGCAGTTCAGAAGTCTCCCATTATGCCTCCTGCCACATCCAACCAATTGGCTTATTCTGCTGTCAGTGGCATCTCTGCTTCCCAGAAGGACTATCGACAGCAGCACTTTGGCTCAAGTACTCAGAACCCCTCCATGGCCACTGTCCCTATAGGGGTTCCAACCAGCCAGGTACTCTCACCTCAAAACACCAATGCTGGTTTAGGAACCCAGCCACTGGCTGGAGAGGCAGGCTCAGCGCAAGGCCTTATGTTTCAAGTGGGCAATACATCATCAGTGGCGCCCATCCTTCCAGGAAGTGGCCCACCGCAACATGTCAGCCACACGCAGCCTTCGGGGGCGATAGGCGTTGCTATTACTCCTTCCATTACCGCCACCACCACTTCCCACAGCAGTAGCCACAATACACCTGCCATAGTGCCCAGTATCACCAACACTCTTTTCGGTGGAGGACTTTCCCAACACCAGGGAGCCCATGGAAGAACCACAACAGGTCTTCCGTCTGCCTTCAGTAACCAAGTAGAAGATAAGTGGAAGTCTGATGCTCTACCTCAGCCCAGTGCCTGTGTTGTGCCAGTGAAAGATGGTGTGAAGCCTTTCATCGGCGAGGGACTCAACCTACCCACTCCTGCTGTCAACAGCCTGTTTGGTATCCACATTTCCATGAATGTGGACGAGGACAAGTAAGAGTTTGTACCATAAAATTCTATTAATATTGCTTACTACTTTTAAAGTTAATTTTTTCTCTTCTGCTAATAGTATTCATACAAGTGTGACTGACTCAGTTAAGGGGGAAAAAGCTGAGGTCTTTACCTGGACGAACATAAATAGATATTAGTCGTTGTTTCTGTCAAGCCCACTTTATGGAGAATGCCATTTCTTTAGTCAGTGCTAAAATCAGATGCAATATAGCTAATGTTGTATTGTTATTCTTTTGGTTTTAGTTTTATTTGTAATTGTATATTTGTGAGCAAATAGTGATTAAAGTAACAGGAAGTCAATGTAAACTGGTAGTCAGGAGGTATATAAGGTATTTTTCTGAAACAAGCCACCCTGAAAACATTGGATAGTGTTTAGCTCTTTAGACACCCATGTCCTGTCCCTCAAGCTTCTACTCAGCCTTACTTGCTGGTTGGGTTTAAGGAGTGTTAACAAGCACGTGGATAAGTTACAATGCATACAGTAGCTCTATTTTGTAGCTAAGGAGGGAATTACTGCCCAAACATAGGCAGTCCATTTATGCACAGCTGTCTGCCTTAGATATATTTATTCTCTTGGATTACTGTGCATTCTGGACCCACACAGTGTCCCCAGCCCCACACGTTTAAGACTAGTAAATACCAACTCATCTCTTACCTTTTACACTTCTCCAATGTAAACTCATGCTATTTATAGGGGTTGATTGATGGTCCTCAGCACACCTGAAGATGTAGTATTACAAATTTTTGTCTTTCCAACCAAGCAATGGAGAGTTGACCCAAATAAGCACTGGTGTCAACAGACACAGTCTGTCCTATTTTCACGCTGGCCTCAATGTTAAACAGCATTCTCTCTTTTTTTTTTTTAGGTGGTCATTATCAATGGTACAGTCAGAAAACGAGGTGTGTGTGTGTGTGTGTGTGTGTGTGTGTGTGTGTGTGTGTGTGTGTGTGTGTGTGTGTGTGTACTTAAAGAGGCAGGCCTGACTTGACTTGATTTCTCTTTTCTTTCTTCTTTTATATGCTCACACTCCAGATATTCTAGAAGCTAATCATTGCTTGCATTCCATTGCTGAGACTTTTTCCAAGCAGCATCACATATGAGCTGATAATGTGCGGAAAGCAGAAACATTGTGTGTTGTCTCTGATATCATCAAAGGAACAGCCAGTGCTTGTTGCCTTGTACAATATGTGTGTGTGTGTGTGTGTGTGTGTGTGTGTGTGTGTGTGTGTGTGTGTGTGTGTGTGTGTGTGTTTGTGCATGTGTCATTTAGAAAGTGAACAGTGGCATTGGTGGCTGGTTGTGTAGCCATAGTGATGCTGTCAGTAGACAAGATAGGATGTGTTAAGGTGTTGGGGAGGACGGACAGATGGCCACAGACACCTACAACACACATACACAAAGAAATAATTGCAAGTGTAGTAGGTCTGTGTCAGTGATGACATACCCATCATGAATCAGCAGTACAATGGGTGCCTTTGGATGTGGCTCAAAACTTGAGACTTGTTGACACAGCAGCTTAACAGTGTTTACTTGTCACTATCAAGACCCCTAACTGGTTTAAGCTTCTTTTTTCATGACACACACACACACACACACACACACACACACACACACACACACACACATATGCGCACACGCACAATATTTTTTTTCCTTGTTTAGAAATTTTAGAAACCTGAAAACTGTTACACATCTTCACTTGCCATAGGTTTACAAAGCCTTTGTGAAATAGGGCAGGTCAGATGATTATAGAGCTGAATCTTAACACAGACAGGGGATAGTACAGAGGCCAAAACTATGTTGTGAATGTAATTACTGTACTGTATAATACCTCATACATACTCATACATACCTTCCATGTGCTGGCGTAATTGACTTAAAAAATTGAGATTTAATGGTCAAGTTCTTGATAAAATTTCATTAATGGAAATAATGGAAATATATATATATATATATATATATATATATATATATATATATATATATAGGAGTATAGGAATATAAGAATTGTTTTGTGGAATATCAGAATGGATTTTCTTACTGCATGCAAATGTGCTGAATTCTGGTTAACGTCTAAATTTAAAAGCAGTTTTTTTAAATTGAGTTGTGGGAGAGAAGGGCAAGTTGACACTCATTGGAATCATTTAAACCAACATTGCTGTCCTTAAAGTGCCTTGTTAAATTATAATGGTCTTGTTAAAAACAGTGCTTTAAATAGACATATTTCAAGGAACACTCACCATTACACCAAGACATATTTTAAAGTTTTCTCCTTTTCTGCAGAGGTACTGAGTTTATGTGTTTTGAATTAGAGTGCATCACATTAATGTTTTTGCGATTACAATTATTTTATCTCGAAGTGGTTAGCATCTCTGTAGTGTGCTACATTTCTACCGAGTATGCTCTTTGGCGCTATGTGATAATTAAAACTACAATATACACAGTTTCTCTTTAAACACAATGAATGTCACATTAAGTTTTAATCTGATTGGTGGCTTTGTGAAAGATCAGATGTAAAGTGTCTTTGAGAGTAACCTCAGGGAAATTATGTTATCCAAATGTAGCAAGGGCAGTTGCTCCTGCAGCGAGGAAGCCAGCGGAGAGAAATTCAAAGAAAAAATGCCATTCACTGCCACCAAACATGATTAGTGCTTTTGTTTTACGTTATTGTTTTTTCTTAAGGAAAAGAAAGTCACAAATATTTCTCCTGATCTGAAAAGGACATGTTCTACAAGCTTGTGTGACAGCTGTGTTAAATGTCAAAATTGTGAAATTGTAAATATTATATACGTATAAAGCCTAGTTGTTACTCATGTGATTGTAGAGGACCCTGCTAATGTACTTGTACTGTTGCACATCCTTTAACCTTAAGCAATATTGAGAGTTTTAACACAAAAGGACAGGGGTCTCAAGAAAAGGTTACGATAGGGCATCTGTGCGTGTAGTCTCATTACCACTATCTATCTGATAGCTGACTTGCCTAAACTTCCAAGGGACATGTTCCATGAGCCCTGAATGAATGTGGTTGTGGGATGTCCTGGCGTGCAGCCTGAGCAGACAGGTTTGCACCAGTTCTGCTTTGGAACTGGACCACTGGATCTATCTCCCGTCTTTCTGTCCCATGTGGCCGCTCTGTCCCCCTCACTCTCTTTTTTAGCTATTCCAAACTGACCTGCCTGCACACCATATGAAAAACATTTGAAAAATGTTTAAAATATTTTGTCTAATGAATGGGTATTGTGCTTTCCATGCAGTATTGCAACGTTATGATATCCCCCAGTTAAGTTGTGGCAGCTCAGAATGGTAGATGAGTCCAACCAAAGTAGCACTATTCAGTGGTGGTCTGTATTACCATCCAAAAATTTAGACCCATTCACTTGGGTATTGATTTAAATTTGTGGTCTTGTTAGTGTGGTACAGCAACTTCAAAGTGCCGGTAGATTTAAAAACAAGATGATTTTTACAATTTACATAATCTTCATTGATCTCCTTTATTTTAGCAGCAGAAATAGTTGCAAACACTGAACCAAACTAGGGATAGACATCCTAAAATACTATTGTAAGATTTTTTTCATGATTTAATAATATTTGAAAATTCAAATATTAGTGGCCATTCCAACAGCAAACAAAAAACAAAACAAAAAATAATTGTTAATGTTGATGTAAATACAACTCTCTTGTTTTTTTTAAAAATTCTCCCTTGTGAGGAAATGTTCCGTAAAGTGACAGTGGTACCTCTACTTACGAAATTAATTGGTTCTGGAAGAAATTTCGTAAGTAGAAAATTTCGTCAGTAGAGATGCGTTTTCCATGCAAATGCACTAATCTGTTCCAAGCCCCCCAAAATTCAGACATAAATGTTTTATAAAGGATAAAAATGCATCAAAACATGTAACAAATACATGTTACAATTAGATTATTACACAATAAATGAGAGTTGTGCATAAAGTAAAGAACAAAGCATAGAGTAAAGAATAATGACGGTCATTTACCTTTTAAGAGCTGTCCTAATTATTTTTTGCCCTCTTTGGTTCATGCGCTCCTATCTCACGATGCCGAACAACAGAGTGAATTCCAGTCGTCCTTTTGAACTTCTCCAACCACCCACGCGATGCCTTAAACTCCTTAAACTTCCTTTTGTTTTAATAACGTGGTGGTTGTAGATGTATTACGGCAGTATTCTTTGGCGAGGTCAACCAAACGCATCCCTTTTTCATGCTTTTCTATTATCTCTTGCTTTGTTTTTACGGACAAAAAAACTCTTTTCTTCGTCTTTTCTTTTCCTCTTTTCTCTGTCACTTTCTTGGGGTCCATAGCGAATACTCTAAAAGTTAATATATTTACGTAAAATTATCAGAACACGTCATGGGTTGAGGGCCGAATGATGAGGACGCTTGTGGCGGTCATCACCACAAGCGTTGGCTGTAAATGCTGTCTCTTTCAATTTAACGCAGATTCATACCATGCTTCTTTCTTGCTTGGAGACAGAGTACGGATAATGTTCTCATTTTGAGTTGGTACAATTTAATTGCTTTTGATTTCAAACTGTGTCAAGTATGCCACTGTTTTTCTTTTCTTTTTAAAAAAATAAATGGTCTTTAGATGGTCTGAAGAAGCCAACAGCATGAAGTAAAGTAAAACAATTAGTTAAAAGGACCCTCCCAGTTATCTCATCAAGATGTGGTCAGGTGATCTGTTGCAATTAGAATGGACCTGCCAAAGCCAGTAAACAGCCATACTCCTGGCAGCCTATCATAACTAATTCAGTTTATGCTCGAAGCAAGACCATCAGTCATCTGGAGATAATGTTGCAGGCTGTTCAAGTGAATTGCAGTGTGTGTGTGTGTGTGTGTGTGTGTGTGCGTGTGCGTGTGCGTGTGCGTGTGCAAACTGTTGGCATTGGTTTCTTTTTTCTAAAATGGTCTCTATACAGGACAGGTTTGACGCTATCTTTTAGGCTGGTTACAGCAAGTAACTATGCTATGACTCATTTCATCTGACCGAAGGGAAAACCTGCAGGCAGGTCATTGCCTCCTGTTGGAACTGTCTGCACAGAGTGAGGACTGTTGACCTATGGGAATACTTGTAATGTTCAGGCTTGTGGTGTAATTTAGGGAAAGGATGTTAAAAGTCAAGAGATTAATATGGAAACCAACTTATTTCAGTGCTACAACACAACACATGCTGATAGTGTGTGGTTTGCTAAAGTTGCTCTTAATGTTTACTTTTTAGAGAGTGAAATAACCTGCTATAAATCAAAGTTGAAGATAGTTGCTTGCGCTGAGCCAAAATGATGTGTGAGCACAAGTACAGAGTCCTGCCATATCCCAATGTATCTCAAGGATTTAAGGAGTTTCCTTGTCATTGATGACTGTTAGCTTGAAAAAGTCTTCATTTTATCAGAAGTCATGCCATATTAGTCTTGCTGAAGACATTTAGGTAATAAGCAGCTCTGAGCAGTGGATGACCTTAAAATTGTATCTGAGCTGTTAGTTTGAGCTCAATATACTTTTATGAAATTGTACCTAAATGGGTGAAACCACCAATAGTTCATATAGAATGTCGTCTATTAAGGACTATTTTGAAATCAGTTATTTAGGTCTAACATGACAAGCCTTCTGTAGTTACGTTTTTAGAAGACTTTTACATCTTCAAAAGGTTTTTATTACTTAGAAAGGACAAATGCATGAAACAACTAATGGTTTTAATATTAGCACATGTGAAAGGCAACTGAATATTCACATTTATACTAGCATATTGCAAATAGGATTTTACATATTCAGTCAGTTGGTCTTTACCAGCACAGCATCCAGTTTATTCTTTGAAAAGCATTTGTCTGTCTAGGCTTTTTGTCTTGGTCATGGTGTAAATTAAAATTATAGTAATGTGATGTCAGATTATTGTGTTCATTGTGGGTTTGAGTTGTACCCTGTTGGATATTTTGACACAAAATTGAAGAAATTTGGAGAAAAAGTCTTGTCAAGAAATTTACTTTTGCAAGAAACAGATTTTTTAGACACCTATAAGACAGAAAACAATTTCTCCCTGATATTTTCAAAAAACAAAAGTAATGATGAGCAATAATGATGCCTTGAAGGAGAACAAGTAAGAGAAGGAGTAATGTTGTATGCTACATGTGAAACTCAAGTATGGTAGTTATCAGATGAAATATTACTCTGAGTGTTGTATATATTCAGTCTTGCAATGGGGGAACAATGGTGTTATGCTCACGCCCCCCAAAGCTGGAGATGGCTGTGAGTAATGAGGATGTGTGGAAAGCACGGAGGACAGCTGCATTTGAGTCACACATCCTCGCTCTGAGCTCTGGCTCGCTTTCAATGGGTGTTATCAAGTGATGTGGTCTACTGGTGACCATGACTGTTCATCTGTTCTCTGTTCATGTGTTTGTGAAAGTCTAATGGTGATGTTGTGGTATTTGTGGAAAAAGTTAAGTTCAAGAAAGAGTGGATACTCGTGGCTTCCTCTCAGCATTTCCAGGGTCAAGGAGCTTTTATTAGTTGTTTTCATTGATCAATCACTGCCTTCATTGTTGTTCCCAGTCCATCTAAAAATCATTCTTTACTACTATTAAAATATTGCCAGCTAATATCTAACCATTGTAGAGTCTACAACCTACTAATCTTGTAACATCTTTGCTGCTCGATGACTTCACCAACCGCTTTTATGCTTAATGGTGAAATGACTTATAAAGTTCAAAAGTGTATTTCATTCTTAATAACATCTTACTAGACAATGCAGCAAAATTTGAAAATGGGGATTTTAAAATTTAATGTAAGATTTGGCATCAGTCTGTATGTCCTCATAGATTATTTAATTCATAATAGGTCTCAGAATATGAGCAAATAAAGTCATATCTGAAAATCAAATCTATCATCCTTGTAGGCAATGCAAATTTTTCATTGCATCTTTTGGTCTGCGTCAGATAAAGGTGCAGGTTTGACAAACCATCGTTTCCTGCTTTGCTTTGATGTCTGTTTTCAAGTTCAGTCAAACTCTTCTGTTCCTCTTTGTCAGGCTTTTGCAAGAAAATGGGCATGAATCACTGAAACTTGACTTGGTTGATAACATTTGGTTCTGTCATTTTAAACAGTGTTGCTTAAATGAATGGTACTTTGTTTTATCATTTGAAGCAGATTGTATTTGTGTGTCTTAGCACTTCCTCCTTCCCACCCAATGAGGCCATCCACATCATTCATTTTTTAACCATTTTTTCATTTTTGCATCAAATAAAATCTGTTACCGAACAATTACATCCGGTAATTTTATGGTTACATATCTGTGCCTTTTATTTGTGTGAATACTGTCACTTATTAATTTATCTTCCTTTTCTTTAACTCTTGTTGAAGCTATTGCATTATAAATTTGTTGATATGAAGAAAAGTTGAGCTGCCATTAAAACACAACTTTCATTACCCTGGAACTTTCCAATTGATATTTCAGCATTGCCCCCAGTAGAAGCCACCATCATTTGCCATGTTGATGTCTTAGTTATCATTATGTTGTGTGATGACTAGTTCCTTTTCAACTTTAACACAGTCATGTCTTCACAGTCATTTGCCATTCAATGTAAACACATTTGACCCACTATATTATGAAATGAAACTGTCTAACCGTGACATAGAAATTTGAGGGAGAGGTAATACATGGCAAATGACACTTTAAACCCAGCAATGTTGTAAACAAGTCATTAACACTTTGTGCAAGCATTTATGGTTTTCTCTGAAAGACATGACATTTTCTCTATTAATCATATATTTGAGTTCTCCTTCACTCTTCATTCTTTTCTTGCCTCTTAGTAATGACCACTGGTGAAAGAAGCTGTCATAAAGTAAGTCAAAAGTAGGAGTAACGCAAACCCCTAAGAGTCCTATTTTAGAAAAATTTTCTGCAAGTGGTTATGGCGTTAATTATCAATGATAATAATACAGAACTTTATTTGCATATCACATTTCATTGAGGAAGTGCTTTTTATAAAACCCTGCACGCATACACAAAACAGACTTGTATGTAAAAATCCATGAAAAACCCCAAAAGCCCTCTTCACATCGTGTGTTAGCGTTGTCCATTCTGGGGTTTCATAGACACATGGCAGTGTAACTAAATACACATCATCACCCTCTGTTCTAGTGAGAAGTTTATTCTAAGGGAGTGGAACATCTTTTTGATAATACACTAGTTATAAATTACATACGAATATTAACTTCTTCCATTGGATCTCATTAAACACTACACAGGTCTTTTGAGTACAATACTTAACTGTAACTGTACTGAATTACATTCCACCTCTGGCTGTTCTGCCCGTACATCACTCCCAGCTCTGGCTCAGATTGAGGTCAGCCAAAAAACTCTAATCAATGGAAAATATGCTGCAACCACTTCCTCTGCAGTGAATAGAAGAACCCCAGCAGGCACAAACAGCTGAAAAGTGGCAGGGCAGTGCATTTGCATTTTGTCCATTGGAAAAAATACATCTGATATTGAGACTCAAAGAACGACCTAACATGTTGGGCAAAATTACTTTTTCTCAAACGTATCCTCATCATAGACATTTATGCACTCAGCAATATTTTATTTAGTATGAAGATATTAATATGGATGAAATTTGAACAGAATTAGCATACCTGTTGATACAACTGATGTAGTTGTAAACATAACAATGTTCTTAGCTCTTATTACTCCTACATTCAGCATCAGGGACTTCTCTACATTACAGAGCCTGACTTTGATTGGTCTGTTGGTATTGGCCCAACATAGATACATCAATGTGTTGAGAAAAATATTTCCAGATTATTATACAGAATGCTTCCTGTACTGGTGAGAGCTACAGGTCAAAAAGAGTTTACCCTAGGATGGTCAGGGCAATGCTATGAAACACACCCAGTGCATGGTATGTTAAAGGAGTTAGTTGCAATTTGTCACAGGCCACTGCGATCATTTTGTCTGCACAGAGATATGAATTCCCAGGCAAACAGCATGGCAACAACTGGGGAAACCTTGGCTCAAAATCAAAGTGTAGTAGTGTACACTTACTATATATGAGAAATTCTATGGAAATATGCTCTATCCATAGATATGTGTAACCACTGCAGGTGTTTACAGTAATGCTAGATATTAACAAACAGAACAATTTTCCATGCCAAAAGTTCCCAAGAAAGTCTTGCTTTGTGCCTCGTTGTTCACATCAGTTATAAATCTTTTCAGATTTAATCTAGGCAGTTGCCTGGTATGCTCCAAAAGCCTCAGACAAAGTCACTGTAGAGTGACAGGCTGGTGTTTCACAACAGCTGACATGCTGAAACAGAAACAGACCTGAGGTCCTGTGTCGCAGAATTTACTTGGCTGTTGTCACGCTTCATGAAACAATTCTACACTTTTTTTTAACCGACTGAGTCAATAAACTTGATCCTTGATAAGTGAAATTGAGTAGAAAGGGTGGCTGTGTAGCTCTAGGCCGAAGCTACCAGCTGCCACCCAGCTGAACATGTCACCCCAAATCCTGAAATGTACTGACTCGCCGGTAATCGTGGTAACAATTATGTGTAACCCGAGCAGAAATTAACACCCTCTGTTTAAAAGGATGCTCATATCAGTGTTACATATTTTCACGCATGCTTTGCTGACTCTGAATGTTTCCCGTTGTTCAAGTCTTGAGTCTAACATCCCTGAACTTGTGTTCTCATTTATCAGACTTTTCACTTTGAGTCATAAGCACCTGACCAAACCCCTTTTCTCTGTCTTAATGCTGTAGCCTCTCAGAGGAGACTGGGTGAGGTTAGCTTGTCAGTGGTGGTTAACCTCATAGCTGAACTTTGTCTGACTCAGGCATGACTGCAGGCTTGGCCCATGCATGGGGTCATGTCCCTTTTTGCCATGGAGTCTGTTCCTCTCTTCTGCAGTGTCTCCTAACCTGATTGCAGTTAGTACTGCTTGAGACTGCAGGCGGCCATTCACTGGCAATACAGTATCAATCCTGAGAGGACAATGTTTTGTTCAGAATTGGAGGACAATGTTTTGTTCAGAATTGGATGAATACGACAGACAAGACACAGAATACATTGTTATACTATATCTATATCTCTCTAGACACACACGCTTGCACACACACACACACACACACTATATTTTCATGTTGTATGAAATATGATTACATTCCACTTCAAAGTGGTGATGTATTGTTATTGTCAGTGTTCGTGAGTTTGTCCGTTCGTTCGTCCGTTCGTTCATTCGTATGTCCACCAAATATCTTCGCTACCGTTGCAGATAGAAATTTTTAAAAAAAAGCGCATTACTCTGGCGGCAAAGGGGATGAAAATGAGGTGATGACCTTGACCTTGAGAAAACTAGATCAAGGTCAAATTTCAACTTTTGTACACTCAATGCAATTTCCTCCGGGATTAATAAAGTATCTATCTATCTATCTATCTATCTATCTATCTATCTATCTATCTATCTATCTATCTATCTATCTATCTATCTATCTATCTATCTATCTATCTATCTATCTCAGGAACCGGATAAGATAGAAAGTTGAGGGAGAAGGCCAGTGTGAGTAAGACCATAGATCAAAGCCAGTGCTTTGATCTACTTATGCTCTAGCTTTGATCTACCCTGAAAGGTCAAAGCTGTGCACCTGTCAGGTACTACATTTAGGGTACCCTGACCTACCCTTCGCGGGATGTTGTATTTTTCGAGTGCCTTGTTACATTTTTTTTTGTGACCTGTGCATATTTGATTACATACTGATTACAAACTGATACAATTCCAGCTTTGAGGTGACTTAAAATGAGCAACTACAGGACATGGATCATTTCGGTCTATGCAGTTAAGTTAAATAGACACAGGCTACTGGAGGGTTCAGAAATGAAAACTAAATACTCACTTCCCATTTATTTTTTTTCAGGAAGCACATAAAAATCCAGAGGTTTATTAACGCAGACCCACGGGAATTTGCTTGTGGTCAATCACAGTCAGAGAAACATCAATCAAATGACATTTCACATGACTTAACATCTCGTTTTCCAGTATCACTTGGGGCTATGGTTCAACCATATGTCGAGGTTTGATTTTGAAATAGTGTACCTGCTGCATTCCTTACCTTTACTTTCCCACATTTTAAGGAGATAATTTGACTTTTTACCGTATGTGTGTGTGAATGTGTGTATACATTGGGAATTACATTCAAAAAATAATCCATTATAAGCGAGATCCGTGCCGTAGTCAGCTTTATTTTTTTTTACAATTACTGTAGATGCTTAAAGGCTGTAAACCCCTCACTACACACTTTATACACTTTTCTCAGACAGGCATTAACATTTTCACACTTGTATCTCTTGCATTAACACTCTAAAAGTTCAAACATTAGTAGAAAAATAAGCCCAGTATTACTTTTTATGAATGGATAATGTTGGTGTCCAGCGTAATGTTCTTTTCCCTGCAGTAACTAATCCACAACGATAAAACAGGCTACATCCGTACGATGGTCTTATTGTAGACAGTTAGACCCTTTTTGCATACTTGGTGAGTTATTGCTAATGTTGTCCTTATGTTATTTTCTTCTTTGTGTATTGAATCAAAGATTAATTCCGCATAGCTGCGTAACTTCTACCTTTCTTTATCCTGTCCAAAAATCTAACTTTTTGTGCAATTATCAGCATCTGCCTCTGTCTTTTGGGTGTCTTTGGTGCAGATTTGGTGACATTGTGGGGTTTGTTAGGGATAAAACTTGCAAACATACAGTACAGCACTTCGGAGTCACACTGCTAGCGCTTGAAGATTTATGTTAATTTGGCAAGCTGAACGCATTCTATACTGTACAGGAGACATGGAGGCATGGAGATTGATTAAC
Organism: Antennarius striatus; assembly: GCF_040054535.1. Taxonomy (NCBI): domain Eukaryota; kingdom Metazoa; phylum Chordata; class Actinopteri; order Lophiiformes; family Antennariidae; genus Antennarius; species Antennarius striatus. Next base: position 16,453,632 of record NC_090782.1, on the reverse strand, counting down.
AATGGTCTACAACCAATCAGGACTCAGATCACAATGTGCTGTAAAAAAAAACAGCATGCAAAATTGCACTAAAAAAATCCACCAACTGCGTGGCCGCCATAAGTGAACCACGTTATAGCGAAGGACCACAGTGTGCGTCTGTAGGAAAATGAAAAGTATCATAAAAATATTAACTGAAATCAACAGCTTCTGAGTTCACTATCATCACAAAGAAAAATGCCAAGTTTGAAACTTTTTTGCAACTGTATGTTTTGGATTTTGTTGTAAAATTAGAAATTGGCTGTTGCTGATTTATTTACTTTTTATTATTGTCTGTCCATCATCTAAAGTTGTGGTCCCTGACCTTTTTTGCACCACAGACCGGTTTAACGTCAGACAATATTTCCACGGTCCAGCCTTTGAGGTGTGGCAGATAAATAAACCTCGCAGCTTGGGGTTGGAGACCACTGATCTAAAGGACCCAAACTTTTAGCTGTACTGTATATCTGATTTGACTTGGGATTTGCATTGTTCATTAAACATGTAGGAAACATGAGAGGTCACTACATTTAAGTTTTTCTCAAAACTGACATTTCAGGTTTCCATCCATCCATCTTCCACCGCTTATCCGGAATAGGGTCGCGGGGGCGGCAGCTTCAACAGGGAGCCCCAAACTTCCCTTTCCCCGGCCACATCCACCAGCTCTGACTGGGGGATCCCAAGGCGTTCCCAGGCCAGTGTTGAGATATAATCCCTCCACTTGGTCCTGGGTCTGCCCCAAGGTCTCCTCCCAGCTGGCCGTGCCAGAAACACCTCCCTAGGGAGACGCCCCGGAGGCATCGGCACCAGATACCCAAACCACCTCAACTGACTCCTTTTCACGTGAAGGAGCTGCGGCTCTACTCTGAGCCCCTCGCGAACAGCAGTGTTTCTCACCTTATCTCTAAGGGAGACACCAGCTATCCGCTTGAGAAAGCCCATTTCAGCCACTTGTATCTGCGATCTCGTTCTTTCGGTCATGACCCATTGCTCATGACCATAGGTGAGGGTAGGAACGAAGATTGAATGGTAGATGGAAAGCTTTGCCTCTCGGCTTAGCTCCGTCTTTGTGACAACAGTGCGGTAAAGCGACTGCAATACTGCTCCTGCTGCCCCAATTCTCCATCCAATCTCACGCTCCGTTGTTCCCTCACTCGTAAACAGGACCCCGGGATACTTAAACTCCTTCACTTGTGGAAGGACCTCATCCCCCACTCGGAGAAGATAGTCCACCGGTTTCCTGCTGAGGACCATGGCCTCAGATTTGGAGGTGCTAATCCTCATCCCCGCTGCTTCACACTTGGCTGCAAACCGGACCAGTGAGTGCTGCAGGTCACAGGCCGATGACGCAAATAGGACCACATCATCTGCAAAAAGCAGCGATGCAGTCCTCAGGCCACCAAACTGTAACACCTCCTCAATGTGACTATGCCTCGATATCCTGTGCATGAAAATCACGAAAAGAAAGCACAGCCCTGGCGAAGGCCAACAGCTACTCAGAACAAGTCCGACTTACTGCTGAGAACCTGAACCCAGCTCTCACTTTGGGCATTTAGGGATTGGATTGCCCTGAGGAGAGGCCCCCTCACCCCATACTCCCGCAATACCTCCCACAGTATATTCCTGGGGACCCAATCGTATGCTTTCTCCAAGTCCAAAAAAACCCATGTAGACTGGATTGGCATACTCCCAAGCCCCCTCTAGCATCCCTGCGAGAGTAAAAAGCTGGTCCGTTGTTCCACGACCAGGACAACCTACATTGTTCCTCCTCAACCCGAGGTTCGACAATCGGCCGACCCTCCTTTCCAGCACCTTGGAGTAAACTTTCCCAGGGAGGCTGAGGAGTGTGATGCCCCTGTAGTTAGCACACACCCTCTGGTCCCCCTTGTTAAAAAGAGGAACCACCACCCCAGTCTGCCACTCTTTCGGCACTGTCCCAGACTTCCACGCAATGTTAAAGAGGCGTGTCATCCATGACAGCCTCTCAACACCCAGAGCCTTCAGCATTTCCGGGCGAATCTCATCAACACCCGGGGCTTTGCCACCGTGAAGTTGTTTCACGACTTCGCCCCGAGAGATTGACTCGAATCCCCCATCATCCTCCAGCTCTGCCTCTGCAACAGAGGATGGATCAGTTGGGGTAGTTGGATTCAGGAGTTCCTCAAAGTGTTCCTTCCACCGACCGACAAACTCCTCAGTCGAGGTCAACAGTGTCCCATCCTTGCCGTATACAGCTTGGATGGTCCCCCGTTTTCCCCTCCTGAGGTGTCGGACAGTTCTCCAGAACAACTTTGGTGCCGTCCGATAGTCCTTCTCCATGGCCTCTCCGCACTCCTCCCACACCTTCTGTTTTGCCTCCATCACAGCCGAGGCTGCAGTCCTTTTGGCCCGTCGGTACCCTGCAACTGCTTCAGGAGTCCCCAGGGACAACATGCCCCTGAAGGCCTCCTTCAGTCGTACGGCTTCCCTGACCACCAGGGTCCACCATGGTGTTTGAGGGTTACCGCCCCTTGAGGCACCCATGACCTTGAGACCACAGCTCTCAGCTGCAGCTTCAGCAATGGAAGCTTTGAACATCGACCATTCAGGTTCAATGCCCCCAGCCTCCATAGGGATGGACGAGAAGCTCCTTCGGAGGTGGGAGTTGAAGGCCTCGCGGACCGAGTCCTCCTCAAGACGTTGCCAGTTCACCCGCACTACTCGTTTGGGCTTACCAGGTCTATCCAAAGGTTTCCTCCACCAAAGGGCCCAACTCACCACCAGGTGGTGATCAGTTGACAGCTCTGCCCCTCTCTTCACCCAAGTGTCCAAAACACACGGTCGAAGGTCAGATGATACGATCACAAGATCAATCATTGACCTCCAACCCAGGGTGCTCTGGTACCAGGTACTCTTATGAGCATCCTTGTGTTCGAACATGGTGTTAATTATGAACAATCCGTGACTAGCACAGAAGTCCAACAACATAACACCGCTCGGGTTTAGATCAGAGAGACCAATCACGCCCCTCCAAGTGTCTCCATCATTGCCGACGTGTGCATTGAAGTCCCCCAGAAGAACGATGGAGTCCCCTCCAGGGATCCTATCAAGAATCCCATTTAGGGACCCCAAGAAGGTCGAATACTCTGAACTGATATTTGGTGCGTACGCACAAATAACAGAGTTTTCCCTCCCACAGCCTTAAGGCGTAGGGAGGCAACCCTCTCATCCACCGAGGTAAACTCCAACACAGCAGCGCTCAGCCAGGGGCATCTGGGTATCCCCACACCCACCCGCCTTGCGCCTCACGCCTGACGCAACTTCGGAGTAGAACAAGGTTCAACCCCTATCCAGGAGTTTGGTTCCCGAACCAAGGCTGTGCGTGGAGGTAATCCCCACCAGATCCAACTGGTAACGCTCCACCTCCAACACAAGCTCCGGCTCCTTCCCTGCCAGTGAGGTGACATTCCACGTCCTCAAAGCCAGCTTCTGCCGCACGGGTCTGGTCTGTCGTGACCCCCTATCGTCACTGCCACCCATATGGCAGTGCACCCGACCCCATCGGTCTGCCCTGCGGGTGGTGGGTCCAAAAGGGTCTTCATATACAGGTTTCATGTATTAAAAAGAATCTGATAAAATATAAACAAGGTAGTCATAGACTGCAACATCCCGCGACACCCCTGACTTCAAAACTTTATCCTGACCTACTTGCATAAGTCAAAGATCAAAGCTAGTGCTCTGACCTACTACCATTGATCAAAGCACTAGCTTTCATCTGTGGTCTTACGCACACTGGCCTTCTCCCTTGTCTTTGTATCTTGTGGACATAGTCATGGTCAACTTTATTGTCAAATGTACCATACACGCACGACATGCAGCACTGATGAAATTACAGTATTTTCCGCACTATAAGGCGCACCTAAAAGCCTACAATTTTCTCCTAATCCCATGGGGCGCCTTATAACCCGATGCGCCTTATATATGAATTAATATTCATATTAATACTGTTTAAAAACATGATTGCTGAAAAAAAGCCGGCAGTCTTGCCGACAGTAATGCTGCACTACGCCACCAGGGGCACCCTCATAAGGTATTCGGGCCTGTGCCCCCTAACAACGGTAGTCAAGGGGCGTCGCCGAAGTCTCTGCTCTCGCTGACCTACTGGTCTGACAGCAGAGCAGCAGCGGAGAGCCCCGGTGACCGGCTATGATAACGTAGCAAAACATAAGGAACTTTCAACAACTCTATTAATAAAGTTTGACTGACTGACTGATCTCAGTATTTCCCAACCACTGTGACGCTGGAAATAACCCACTTTAAACTTAATTGGTCAAAAAAATGCCATTGTGCTGTAGTCTGGATTCTACTGACGGATAGCTTAACTACAGCCACTATTTTATTAAATCTATTTTGTTTTTTTAATTATATGCGTCTTATAATCCTGTGCGCCTTATATATGGAATACATTATAAAATGAACAATTCATTAAAGGTGCACCTTATAATCCAGTGCACCTTATAGTGCAGAAAATACTGTACATCTTATCCAGTTCCTGAGTACAAAAGTTGAAATTTGCATCCCATTTGCCGCCTGAGTAATGTGTTTTTGTTCCATCTTTTTATCTGCAACGGTTGATATTTGGTAGATATTTGGTGGACTTACAAACGGACGGACGGACGAACGAACGAACGAACGACACACGAACACTGACAATTACAATACATCACAGCTTTAAAGCGGGATTTCAAAATTAATTCAGAGAACTGCATTTAAACTACTGAAACTAACAGTGGGAAGCCTGGATCAGAAATGCATTCATCTGTCATCTTCATATTCTGCAGTGTGTCCATTTATAAATAAACGGTAATCCTTCAATGAAAACTAATTTCAGCCTTGAACAAACAGGAATCCTCATTTTGCTTAATTTGCCTAGGTCTAGAATTTGAGAAGGAAACGCCATGTCTGCCATGCAAACATTATTAAAAATGAAAACCAATCATTTTTATTTTTGGCAAAGGAGAGATGCTATTTGAATTAGCACAGTGCGCTGTTCTCACTCATCCTCTGTGTGTATGTGTGTAATTTCTTTTCTAATTTGAAAACTCATACTACTTTGCAAAAAGTTTGCATTGGTCTCTCCTTATCTGTTCCAGTCATGTAAAAGTTGGGGTTCAGGTGGTAAACATGTAACAGTATGTCTCCCTGTTTTTCCTGATTTTTCTTTCTCTTCCTAAATATAAAGGACTGTTTACTCAGCTTCTCTTTCCAATTGATGAAGCTGTAATGTGTACACATTACAGCTTCATCAGTGGTAATGTGTACATAATCCAATCCACTTTATTTCTATATAACAATTTAAACAAACACAAGGTTTCCAAAGTGCTGCACAGTAAATAACGCAAAAGACGCACAATAAAATAATGAACACAGGTCAATAAAATAAAATATCAAATCAAATAAGCTAAAAATGGAAATAAAACCAGATAAAGCAATTCAAACACTAGATGGAATCAAACGCCAGGGAAAAGGGTGGGTTTTAAGAACAGTTTTAAAATGAGACAGAAGAATCCTGCCTGCCTAATGTGTACACAAGCTATCCCTGTCTTTATAAAACCTGGTATTTTGACCAGCTATGCTTACAGCTGCTGTGTTGAAATATGGAGTCTGAGCCCTTTAAACTTGCTGTGTCTAAATACCTCACCAGCGCATGAGGAAACTCGATGAGCTGCTGTTTGATGGGTGTGGTGCTAATAAATCTCTCATGGTCTCAAACATGGAAACCTTGCTTTAAATCACTCTCCGGCTGCTAATACAGTAGTGGTTGTTTAACCTGGCATTTCATGTTTTGTTAATGAATTATTTTCTCATGCTGGCTTTTGTCTTTCAGGCCTCCCAATCCCATTGTATAGTAAAACTGTTGTCCACTTTTGGAATTTATAAACTACTCTTGCTTAATCTAGGGCAAGCTTCCCATTTAAATTTTATGTTCTGGGTCCAGCAAAAGAGTAAATAGCACCAATAACCTCAACCTATTTCCCTTTTCATGTGTTGATGGCATGTCTGCTTAGTGTATAGTAATCTAATTTTTTTCTGAAGGTCTTAACCATATTAGATCACAAGAAGTTGAACTGTCCTTTTGAAATAAGTTCAAATGCCAAAATGTAACCTTAATTACCAGATAATAACCAAATAATGTGAAAATAATGCTGAAAAGCAAATCACTGTTTAGTTTTATTGTCCAGTTTCCACCAATGCAATCAAAATATAAATAAGCAACATCTAACATACTTTATTCACAAATTAAAATCAGATATCAATAAAGTTCCTACCTCAGTACAGCCTCATGAGTTTTCTACATTGCAGTTTGCTTTGAATGTTTTATTCACACTTATTCACACTTCTGTTAAATTCAATGACATGAATTTAACAAACGTCTGTCCTTTTTGAATAAAAGGGCAGTTTTGGTGAAATGACTTGTCATGTTGGACATCTCAGAAGCTGCATGTGCCGTGCATGGAAAAAGCATGTTGATCAAGGGATTTTGACTGATGTTAAAGTCAGTTCTTAATTTTTAAGTCATAACTCATCAATGAATTAAAATGAGCAACAGAGCAAGTGAGATGTTCAAGAAAATTTGTTTTATCAAGCTAGCAATGGTGATTGAAAGGCAAGTCTGGGCTTGCACTAGGAGCTAGTATGACTAAGCCACTGTGGCTCAGTGTAAACGAATTGAGTAAGCCACAAAAAGCCACATTCTGTGTCCAAGACAGCGGCTTGCTATAATGGCAAGTAAAACTCACAAGTAAACATTGAGTAATATCTTGTATGACTATCTTCGCATAGTGAATGCAAGTTTTCAATTGCTGGGTGGTGTAAAACCACACCTGTTGTGGAGTGTGTGTGGGGGGGAAACCCCCCACAGGGGGGTCCGGGGGGCCTCCCTCGGGAAATTTTTTAGAAAGTGGGGTTTTCCTACATTCTGGTGCATTCTGAGTGCAAAATCTTCTGTTCAGTTTACCTACAAAATTACACTAAAGTCAATAGTTCAAAATTAACTATCTTTATTTCTATCCTACTTTACGCAGGTATAAATGTGAGATTCAACAATCAAAAACTTGCATTCTCTATGTGAAGATACAGTCATACAGAATATTACTCAATGTTTACTTGTAAGTTTTACTTAGACTAGAAGACATTTTAACTTTTACTTAGACACTAAATTTGATTCCTGGTATTACTCAATGTTTACTTGTAAGTTTTACTTGCTATTATAGGAAGCGAGGTGAATACACATTTACATGCATCGCTGGTTATTCCTGCCGGTCAAAGGGATCAAAAGTCTAAGACTAAAAAAAAGTAATATCTTTCATTTACCTTCTGATTGGTCTGTCACCGCTCCTACCCCCTCTCAACTTCCACCATTTGCTGATTAATTAGTATTTTTACACAAACTCTACTGTATGACACTGGATTCTTAATTTATTTAGATCGATTGTCCTGGCCTTGTCGTACACCAATTCACGGGTTTAGCTTGTTAGAAAAGTAATCTTTTTGTTTTTCATTGGACAAGAGGAGGTTATGACCCGAGTGCATATTTAATGATCGGGAGCGTTCGGGTCACTTCAGCTATTTCCGTCGGCATGCGGAAATAGATAGATACTTTAATAATCCCGGAGGAAATTGCACTGTTAAATAGTTAAATAGTTAAATAGCGGCGCCGGCTGAAATAGCGGCGCTAGCGAGCGAAAAAATTATAAGTTTTAGATGTTTTTCCGTAAAAATAAGAACGCCATTGTGGCTACACAGTCTAAAAACCTTGTGGCCAATCTGGAATTTACTTCGCCTATGGCGAAGTGGCGAATGGCTAGCGCAAGCCCAGCAAGTGTTTCCTCACCTTATTGCATCACTTGTCTCTGTAAAATCTTTGTCTTTTCCACAATATTTTTTCTAAATATATGGGCAGAAAAATCTTTCCCAAATCTTTTGCAAAGCAAGCCTGGTGTGTAGTCTTGCTTGTCGTAATGCAGTTATAAGATATTTTTAAAAAAATCTAAACTTTTAATTTAAAGCCACTGGAGTTGCACAGCTTTTTTGAGTACTTATTTTTGATCAGCCAGATGGTCAAACAATCCAACTCCATATAAACACCACACCGGTTGTTTTTCAAGGTGCTTGTTGAAATAGTCAACCCTTTATAAATGAGTTTATCTAAAATAACTTTTGGTGTTTGACATGGTAAGCCTACAGTTTTCTACTTTCATTTTGACAGTGCACACATGCAGACCTTTTCCAAAAAATTACAATACAGTACCATGGAAATTTTTTTTCCAGAATTCCATTCTGATGATTTTGTCTGTTTCACTATTAATAAGTTTTCATTTTTTAATTTCAATCTAAATTGAAAGATTTCAGGCACAGCAGAGGGACTAGTGAGAATGTGTTGCACTTGACATATTTGAAGAGATCAAGCCTAATACATATTTGATCAGCAAAATTGTGATGCTGTTTCAGCCATGATGTTTGCCATGAAATGATACTGTTTTTTGTTTTGGAGGATAAATTAATTGCTGTTTAAAAATGTATTTATGGTCACTGTCCATTGTGAAATGATCTATGGATTTATTATAAAACTTTGAAAAACTTAAAACAACATCAATAACGTAGCGAGATAAACATTACTTTATTTTTTTTCATGTGGTTTGGATTTGTCATGGCTTTTTATTTCCTTGTGTTGTCATGGAGGCTGTTTTAAATCTTGACTGTCTGCCACAGATAATAAACTGGCTGCCAACAAACACGGGCAAACAAACTTTGGAGTGAAGTTGACAACACATTTTTGGTTCAAGTCCTTTATTTTGAATATGTGGTTGGCTTGTCAAGTCATTAATGATGATAACATGATAAAAGAAGGTTCTTTAGGGTCTCGTAAGGTAGCAGAAAAAATTAATATGATTTTAATTTGAATCTTTGAGTACCCGTAATTATCTGGATTGAGCATTATGGAAGCACAAGATTAGTGACCTGGTCCAGAAGTTTACTTTGTCATGTTTATTGATCATACACGTAATACATTTCAGCCTGTGGTAATTCCTTGACAATGTGCTTTTCTCGTCTTAATGAAATGAGAATTTTAAAGTTTTGAAATTTAATCAAAATCTGATGATTACTTTTGCTGTTATTGATACATGTATGGGTTTTTTTTCCATCGCTATTTTATAATTGTGATCAGAGTGATTGGTCACTGCCTATTAAACTATGCATGATTAACGGAGTAGATGAGGTAAAACCATTTGAACTTAGAGTTCATCTGTATGTTCACATTCTCCTTCAGAGTGACTCTATCTAGAGGAGCTGTTGGATGTTAAAATGAAACAGTAGCTGTTGAATGAGGGTGTCGTGTCATGGGTAGCAAAGGGGTTTAACTTTGTTTTGTTCCCCATCCAGCCTGTGGGCTCTGTGACTGACAGTGCTGCTATATTCAAATATTGAGAGAACCATCATTACACCTTTGTTACTAAGCCTCTTCTTCTGCAAGGTCAGACTTGCTGGAAGCTAAGAGGGGGATTACAGACAAAAAGATTGATGGCACATTCCTGAAAAACAAACAAACAATTGCTTTGTGCAAAAAAACGTGAAAATTCAGCTGAGGAGCACAGATCTTCATCATTTGAACTCATTCCACAATAAGCTTTCGTTTTTTTGGAAGTTTTTCTTGTTTTGTGCAATGAATTGACTTAAGTTGATACAAGTCAGGTACTTTCTTAATGCTATTCATTTCCATCACGTTTTAGATCTGGGTCGTTTTAATTCAAAATTAGACATATTCATTTAACAGTACTACACTGACATTACATTGGAAGCTGCTCAGTGATTTTGATGATTGCTGAATTGTACTCTACAACAACATTCACATTCAAAGATAATCTATTCTTTAGCTTTAGAATAAAAAACTCAAAACTTAACACAAAAGTAAGTATAGAAGAGGTGGTCATTGTAGTTAATGTGTAAGACATAAATTTCAGAAAGTGGTGCCATTTATAGAAGGCAGTTTTATGAACAGCTCATCTTTCATCTGCGGCAACCAATACGTTTTTTGGCTTAACTAAATTACAAGTTACACATTGCTTTTGTAAACATTCCAGGGAGCCTGTTTGTTGATCTGCTGAATGGAATCATTGTGGGGATGGGATTGGTCCCATGTAAAGCAGCAGCAGCCTTTTTACTGCGCTCAGTCCATAATGATCAACTTTATGATTGTGGACAATAAAGAAAAGACAGATTTATATTCTGACAAAGGACACCTGATCAGTGGCACCATTCTCAGCCAGTCCTAGTCATTTGATCCAGACCAGGTATGCGAACATTTATGAGACAAAAACAAATATTTCATTTTTGGGCTAGTAGGAGGAGGTAGACTGAACATGGTTAAGCTGCAGTTTGGCTGTACCAATAGGAGAGAAATGACCCAGAGAAATTCTTTATTGACTGTGTTGTGAAATTTTCAACAATGTGCCATTGTCATTTTTAGGTTTTATAAAACACGTTTGACAAATGAAATTGTTATTTTGACAAACTTTAATCTTTAATCATCTTCCTTCCTTTCAAATGAAAATCACACATGCATGCACACATGCACACACATGCTTGCACAAAACACACAAAAACCTTCTTTGTGTTGACTTCACCCAGTTCATAGGTCTTTCTAAGAAGCATGCAGGAGAGTAAGAACATAATTTTAAACGAGTCATTCAACTAATGTACAGGAGGTCCTCTGGCGAAATTGCTAACTGCGGAACCTTTATGGACGTGATGGGACTTGACACTGTGAAACGCTCATCTCAAACTTGACAAGCTGTTTTTGAGTGCAGGAAAAGTTAATGGATAGATCATTACCGTAGAACATCTTCATCACCAGTGTTAACAGGCCGAATATCTCAAAAGCACTGCTGTATCGGGGCAACATTTTCATTTAGTCAACTTGATCTCTGGAAAGTCACTATTTGGCTAAATATTTTTGTAGTACAACCATGATGTTACCTGTTCCCCTTGTTATGTCTACTCCTGACCAGTAGAGGCTTAAACTTTGTTAAAAGGTGCCCAAATATTTGTGTTCGTGATGCATTTAGTCTCTAACTAAATCTCAGTTTCAGTTGACATATTGGCTAGAAACTTCTTTTTAAATCATGAATATTTAATGTGTGCCATATAATGTCAAGAAAAGATTTGTGTAACCTTTCTAAAGCCTTTGGAGTTTAAAGATATGAATGAAATAGAACAGTACCACTGGAAATGGTTGGGTGCAGTTCAGATGTAATTCATGCAGGCATGATAAATGTGTGACAATTTAAGAAGAATAAAAAGTAATACAGTAAACACTATGGAGAACATTGTCTTTTGCCGATTTTGATTTATGATACATTATCACAGCATCCATAACTGTCACCACCGTGTGTGCGGTAAATTTTTTAATCCTTTCATGCATTCTTGTGGAGATGTATTGATATCAGTGTAATTCAGAAGCATGGGATTACTGTATACCGATCAGCTGTAACATGATGACCACCTGTCTAATATCATGTAAATCCCGCTTTTGCTGATAAAACAGCTCTGACCAGTCAAGGCATGGACTCTACTTGATCATAGAAGGTGTCCTGAGGTATCTGTTACAGCATGCTGAAGATCTGGTTTGACTTTAATAATGATTTCACAGTATATATTTAAGGCTGGAAGACCCTTAACCCAGATCCCCCACACTGTTTGCTTATGGAATTTGATGGTCACATGATGCTGTGGCTTGTCACCATTTCTTCACGAGTTCTAGGAGCGGCTCAGCAGTCATTCACAAACATCTCTGCTAGGGGTTATTTAACTTGTGAAATAACAAGACCTTCAGTAATATATTGGATTAATAGTGATTATGCCCTGAGACAAGAATTAATTCTGTCATTGCCTTGATTTTTCTCATGCTCACTGTAATCCAGTTCATTTGACAAAACATTCCGCGAAAGGTATCCATGACCTCAGAGAGGGCAGGCCGGTTCCTTTGAGTGGATCACATCGGGACATATTAAGACTGAGATGTTTGTGTACAAGCTTCGGGATTATATAAAAGGAGAGGGTACGAATTGTTCTGTTTGTCAGACGCACCTACTCATGACTGATTTAGTCAAATTTAAAAATGAATAAAATATCCCAAAAGAAGTCCCATGCTGGACAGAGTTCATTGTTTGGTTGTGAACTATGTACCCAACATTTTGGCAAGACAAATATCAATCATGCTCAACGGTTTTCACATGCTTTTAGCGTCGTCAGAATGTCAGTTTTGGAGCTTTACAGTAAAATGTGACAGAAGAAATGTGTCAAGATTCTTTTTGTACGTGGTTCCTGTCATGTGTCACAAGGTACTACACTTTTTTTTAAATTTCATTACCCATTTTAATTGTTTACATTTTGGGTGATTTATTTGATGGCATATACAGTATGTTCTTTTGAGTCTTGTTATACCAATTACCATCTTAAGTGAAAAAAGGAAACAATAAACATAAAAAAATGCTTAGGACATATTGAGAACTCTGATGTACTGATGTGAAAAAACAAAACAGTCTCCTGACAAGTGCGATGTCCGAGTAGTTTGTGGCTCATGTAGTTGCCCCACACAATCATCTTCCATGCAAATGAAATACAGTGCGCCCTCGCGCATTCGGCATCAACGCTCGCAACTTCACCTCAGGCAGTCATGTGATACTGTACGTGCATTCTGACGTCATCCGGAAGTGCATTCCGAACCGTGAGTCTCAGACTTATTTGAGGCACAAAAGTGCTTTAAACAGTCGGTAAGAGTGTGTAAAAAGGTTATACAGATAGAAGGCAATTTAATATCAGTATGAGGCGGGTACATAAATGTTTAAATTGCCGTAAATAATGAGATAGTTTGTCGCTCTATTGCCAAATTCATTATTCGCGTGTGGTTCCTGGAACCTGTAGTTCTATTTAGGACACAGTTTGTTTTTTAGCGTTTCAAAAAATACTGGTGTCATTTGTTCAGACTGGGTGTTTTTGAGTTCAGTTTTCAGGGTCATACAGTTATTTTCTTGTAAATCAGCAAGCCAAACAGAGAAGAAACTTACAGTTCAGTCTTTCACAAAACATTTAATTTTCATTATTATTTATAGCATTTTGATAGCGCAACAGGATGAGTTACTAATAATACTGTTCATTAAATGTCCTCCATAGATAAGAACCACAGATAATAAACATCAAGGTAATAACTAAGATGACTGTCGCTCACTATCTCATTAAGTGAAACAGCGGGAGGTAAGATTTTGAAACTTGCTCATGTTTGGGCATCTTGTACAATGGAAAGGACTAGTTGATTGTAGCCTAGCCAGTGAAATAATCTTATTCTTGGTGACATTACTGAACTGCTGTTACCTGAAGCTGCTGTGAGCATCTCGACAGCTTGCTCATGAATCATCAGAGCCTCTAGCTACCCCGTCTGGTGAAGCAGCTGAGCTGCAGCAGGCCAGCATGCATCTGAATTACAACAACAGTAAGTCATAAGTGAGCACATTCCTTTGTTGTTTCAGCCCCCCTGCAGTTGTTGTTATGAAACACACTTGTGCTGAGGGGTCATCTCTTAAAGGCTGAAGTTTAATTTATTCAGCTGCCTCTCCCCACATGGACTGTTTATATACTTTGCGTTGGGGAAGTGTGCCGGTGCATCTGTGCCCTCCATGGAGAACATGTTGGACTTTTGGAGCCCTAAACTTTAATTAATGAATCCAGACAGATGGTTGGAGATCACACTTTGTTCTTGCGCTTGACTTTTGTGATATAGAACCACGTGTAAAAAGTAGACGCTGTGATATCCAAATTTATGACATTGAGTTTACACTTTTATCCAGAGCTGTTTGCGAGTGCGGAGCAGATTGATGAAGTATGAATGACGGCAAAACTCTCTTTAGCTGGCATCAAACTGAAAACTTCCACAACTGTTTTGATAACCAGTGCTGAGCAAGGAACTTGACTGTGTATTGTAACAGCATGATGATGGCTCTGACACAGATGTCTCACTTTAGAGGTGGCCTGAGGGCCGGAGGTGTCCAGAGCTGGAATGTAGCGTCTTGTGGTCCTGGAGAATTGTTTGGGAGTATATGTGCAGGTTAAGACAGCAAGTGGTTCTTACATAAAGTACCATGTGTTTTCCCTCTTTAAATTAAATGTTCATTTTCTCTTGTTTGACTTGGACAATGGCAAAAAATTAGTCGAGACTCCTCATAACTTCCCCAGGCCGAATCAAGACATTTTTGGTCCCAATTTATATTTTTGTTCATTCTTCGCACTCACTGACTCACAGGTAGGAATGTTTTTTTGCATTGCTCACATACTTATAGTTGAAACAGCAGAGTGAGGCACTTATAGAATACACGTTTTTTCATTTTGTCATGTTCATCACGTTTCCCATCAATTGTCACATGTTCATCACGTTTTGTATCAACCCAGATACAGTAATCCCTCGCTTATTCACGCTTCAAAGTGCGTGACTTCAATAAATCGCCGGTTTTTAGTAGGTCGTCACGTGATACCGTACGCGCATGCTACTGGCTGACAGCATCCATGTGTGCACTGCGTTCCGACTCATGGGTTCCTCTTGCGACTTTTTTTAAATACATACTGTAATTGTTTAAAACAGTCTAGAAGAGTGTGGGAAAAGGTAATACAGATGTAAGGTGGTTTAATATCAGCATGGGGAGGGTTCATAAATGTTTAAATTACCGTAAATACTAAAATAAATTGTTGCTTTATTGTGGAATTCTGTTTTGTGCGGATGATACTGGAACGCATTAACCGCAAGTAATGAGGGATTACTGTAAACCATTTCTGTATGCTCTCTTTTTAGATCAGTGAAATAAGCTATTTATTGCCTCACCCTTTGTTCTTTGATAAAGAAGAATCGGCCATTATTAATGTCCTTTGGGGAATTCTTTTTTTTTTTTTTGTACATCCCTGAAACGAGCAAAGAAACAAGGAAGTGGTTAACTGTTGGAAATCTTTTGTATTACATTTCAAAACTGACTAAAGCATACACTTGCCTCTGTACTCTCATATGAATAGAAAAAGAACCACATTTTTAAAATGAAGATGTTACAACTCTTATGAGTTGTGAACTTCAATCGTTTTTTTTTTTAAATGTTTTCCCAGATTTCACATGTTATCTTGAATTTGCTTTTCCTCAACAGTTAGGATATACAGTAGAATAATATTAAACTTGGACAGTCAGCATGTAATTTTAAGAAAACCTTTTGGTGCTTGAAAACATTTATTAAGTTGATGTTTGAAGCAGTTAAAACTACATTTTTAACTACAGTATTCTGTAAATTGAAGAGTACATTTTCTCCTGTCAATGAGCCAGGAACAACCACACCAACAACTTGTTTTTTTATTTACAACACTTAGCTTCTTGTGCCACTTTGATTTTTCCAGAGAAATGTGTGACGGATGACAGGATCTGCTGTTACCACTGAAGATTCTTCAGAGAAGTAAAAAAGGGAGGTAGTTACTGACTCCGCCCCCGTGGTTTGTCACCACGTGACCAGGCGTGCTTTTAAATCACGTACAACTCGTAGTGAAACAAGAAGCATCTGTGTTTAGAAGTCAGACGAGTTTCAGGGCAGGAACACTTAATAACCAAACGGTAAAATGCGCTGCGGAGTGAGCTACAGTCTGCCATGTTCGCCCGGGTCCTCACCAACTTATTCAGGACGTCTGATGTCCTACAGGACCAGATACTTCAGGTAAACTGATTTTAGACAAGTTGCTTTATAGCCAGGATGATTTTTAGTCTCTCAGGCGTATTAGTTTGGTTATCATGTCCTATTTTGTACGGGATGCGTTTATTGCTATGTCGTATCGGATTTTTTTTTTTCCTTTATCAAATTCCCCTGCCAAGCTCCTGCCAGCACTCTTTCTGAATACTTTGTGTGTCTGTTTACTGATTTGTTCAGCATGTTATTTTGGACTGAGGAAAATTTGGACTCGTTGTCTTATATTTTAAGTCTTTTCATTGACACGATTCAAATTCAATATTTCCAGTGTCCGTTTTCTGCTCACACCAGCTGGGTTTTTCCCACCCCCACCTCCTGGCTGCCGACGTGCGCTCCGACACTCAGCGCATGCTGGACAGACATCTGGTGGTCCGTGTGCTGATGTTAGTTAGGGTTTTGCCGCCTTGGGTTTAGGAGTACATATTGCTTTTACATTTAAGTTTGAATTGATTTAAGTTTGAAAAACAGTTGATCAACATTTTCCTGTAGTTTTAAAAATATCCACATTACATATTTAACATAACTACCATCACGTTTGACAAACTAGTTGAAACAGGAGACATTTTGTGCAAATTTCTTTTTGACTCTTGTGCCCTCATGCGTTCCATACATTAATTTTCGACCCTTGACAAAACATAATTACCTTCTCTGCACACGATGTACTTTTTCATCATGGATTCATATCAGAGCGCCCTCTAGCGGAGCGAAAAGGCTTGGGTGCCGTGTCGTTCTTGGATCAACATCCCAGTGAGGAGGGGTGATTGTGCAACAAGGCAGCGGCAACTGTTAAGACGGATAAAAATATTTACAATCTCATTTCGTGAAATTTATTGTATTAATTTTTGCGTTTGGATCTGGATTGTGTACGTGGCTTAGTAAGTTGATCGTCTTTTGTTCTGTCCGTAGTTTTGGACATTATTTTTCTGTCTTTCCTTGGAGGGAAGAAAGGAGGAAAACAAAATGTTGCGCTGCTATGGATTGTTTTGGATCATTGTAACCGACAGGGATGCTTAAATGGGCAGGTTCTTTACGTCAGAACGCAAGGCGATGTGTTTGTGGACAGAAACTGATCGACAAAGGGATTTTCCCGATCGTGAGAATCGATCGCTGACGTGAGCCGCACCCAGAGCGTAACTTGTCATCGCGGCCTCTTTTTGCTGACTTACCGCGGAAAATATTTGGTGAAACGTTTTATCTGTGACTCATATTGAGTTAAAACTCTTTAGAACCCATTCAAAGGTACTACTTTATATACAGTGTTATGTTTTAATAGGACTATATAGGACTTACTGATAATACGTCGTCTGAAGCAATTTTCACCTTTTTACTGCCTCAAAAGGAATTAGATATGTCACATTTGTGTATTATTATGCAGTTATGAGCTGACAAATGTCTTATTTGTGCTCATTAAAAAGAATATTCACATACATACTGGTGCAATTAAAGATTAAAGATCCCTTTATTAGTTTATTATAAGTCTTTATGCAAAAACAACTCTGAAAATGTAATTGTTGTGAAATACAGGTTGTGAATTTGTTTTTGTAATTTAAGTCTTTTCTTGATTGATTTTTGATTAGTTTTCCATGCATTGTTATTAAATGTTTGGGGGGAGGGGGGTTGGGCCTATTTTCTATCTACTTCATGCTCAGAACTGGAGTAGAGGTAACTCTATCCTAAAGTCTAAACAGCAGAAACAGGGAGTGAGAAACAAAAGGAGGTGTTGCAGGAAAAGCATTTGTAGTTCAGACCAGATGTGTATGGGTGTTTGAGTGTAGGTTTGTGTATAACAAAGAAGGGAAAAGAGGCTGCAAGATGAGAGCAGTTTGTGACCCACACTCACAAAGCTGACAGAGTGAAAATAAATCAAGTCCACTGTGGGGTTGTTCGTGTCATTTTCAGAAAATAAAACTGACAATTTAGTCATTTATTTGGAAAGTTATGCAACAGATTATTCTCTAGAGTCATTGATAAAGAGCAGATCTTAACCCAAAGAATGTTGCAGACAGAGAGGTCTCCTGTGGTTAACTGTGACTCTTTCTCTCCACAGTGCATCTGGTGCCAGCGTTGTTGCCATTGACAACAAGATTGAGCAGGCAATGGTGAGTTGTCAGCATATTTAGAAGCAGAACACATGTGGCCAGGCAACATCTATTCCTTTTCTTCACTTTTATGTTACTTGTTAAAAAAAGCTGTCACAACTGTTAGATAACTCTTCAGTGAAATACATGAAATTCACTTTAACCTTTACCGTATATGATAATTGTTAAACTCACCCTTGTTTGAGGATAGAATCTGCCGTTAAAAAAACGTACAATCAGCTGTCTTGTTTTAGCCTGAATGCTTAAGCTTTCTGTGTCTTCTAGGACTTGGTAAAAAGCCACCTGATGTATGCTGTTCGCGAGGAGGTGGAGGTGTTGAAAGAACACATCAAGGAGCTGTACGAGAGGAACTCGGTGTTGGAGCGTGAGAACGCTGTGCTGAAGTCGCTGGCCAACTCGGACCAACTCGGCCAACTGTCCTGTCAGATCACCCAGGGCATCAGCAGCACATCGCCTCCGCCGCTGCAGCAGCAACACCACGCACTTGTCTCAAACAATAACAGCACTCCTTTGATTCACCACGAGGGGAGTCAGAGTGTCCCTCATCAACCCAACATCACATCAGCGTGATCCCCCCTCCTCTCAGTACACACTCTATCATATACCGCCCATTGACGGGAGTGGAAGATCCTTTCATTAAAGACAATTGCTTCAATTGTCCTCCCCTTTGCTTCGTAAAGCAAAAGGCATGGCTCTGCATTCAGTCTGCTCCATTTGAGGAGAAACCAACAACAGCAACATCTTTGTTTGTTGTTCTTCAGCGTGTGCATGTTGCTGCCATCAGACATTCACATTATTAAGATCCCTGCCACCCCTTAAAGTCTTCTATCTCTGTGGTCGGCGTAAGAAAGCTACAAACCAATAGCGGCAAGATGTGAATACCATATAGAACTGCATGCTGTTGTTGGAGGAGATGGGGGTCAAAGGGCAGCGAGAGCGTGATTTGTTGGTTCAACAGGTGGCGGTGGAGGGTGGTGTAAGAGTTCAGTAACATCCAAACATGACTGTCCTTTTGCTATTGTCATTTCTCGTCACACCTAGCCTGACAGAGTCCAGAACCCCAAACGGAGGGGTTGTGGTAGAGGATTTGCCCTCCTGAGCAAGAAGGGGGGATGCCAGCGGTCGCCTTGACTCGAATGGAGCGAGTCAAGAACCTCGACTTGTTATATGCTGCAACAGAAGCTTGTGTTGTTTCATTAGAGCCACAGTACTTTGACATGAATCATATACTTTTTCATTAGTTCAGTTTTAGTATTTGCGTTTATTTATTTCAGGGCTGCTATTGTCAAAATGTAAATGAACAATATCAAGGAGAAACTTATAAAAACAAAAAAAATCTCTCTTTTGGTATTTTAGATTCTGTCAGGTATTAAAGTCGGTATTCTCTTGCAACAATTAGATCTCAGTAAGTAGGCAATAAGTTCCATAGCAGACACATTTCTTGTCATGAAATAGTGCTAACACTAAAGCCGAGCTTACATTAGGTGAAATCCAGGTTGAATGTATATTTTGTAAAGTGTAAAGTATTAAGACCAAGGACAGTTTGTATAGCAGAATGTCTGTTAAGATGTGATGGGATGTTTTGATAAAGAAAACAATTTTTAAAAAGACTTTCTTTAACAAAACAAACAAAAAAACAATTAATTGGGGGTTCGGTTGAGGGATGCAAAGCTGTGAAATTGTTTTGACCTTTATAACCAAAGATGCAAAGCCGTTTAAGGTCCCACCCCCATTTTTAAATGCACACATACTTTTTTCTACTCTCTCTCCTTCCCTATACTTTTTTTTGTCAGTGTTTTGCATGTTCTGCATGATCTATAGACGAACCACTTTCTTACCTCATGCTTTTATCTAGCACTCTTATGTTTCTGTTGACACATTTATGAATTATGATGTGAAAGGATCTATGAAAGTGAAGAGATGGGTTAAGAAGTCAAGTAAGAAAAAAAACAAAACAATGGAAAGGCATTTGTGCTGGATTGAGGGAGCGGCCTTGTGCACAAAGTAGTGTCAGAAAAGGAGCCATCTGTGTGTTTTCATACAATGCTGTTAAATTTCATATGCACATGAAAGGTTTTCTTACATTGCAAATTTTAATGTATTTAATGAATGCAGCATTTAGATTTTGATTGTAGTCTACCAACACTTTGTTTACAAAGAATAACATGATATCCGCAAGAAAACAATGGAAACAATTACACATTTCACACTAGCAGGAACTCTGTCAGTAATGAGCATATTATGGGATGTCTGTGTCACGTCTTTTGTGCCTCCTGTGCCATCGTCTGTCATCATCAGGCGATTCGATTTCTTTTTCTGTGGCTTACAACCAAACCGAAATGCTTAGTAATAGTACAATCAGTCGTCTGTCTACTGGATAGATTTCCTTGATTTCATGTAATTTTTTTTCTTTGAAATTGGGATGATTTTTTCTCTCGTTACTGGTTTTTCTTTGCAGTCTATTGTTTGAAGGAGATGCCGTGTACACGTCATGTGTACTGTGTGAAAGTAATCACTGAGCCTTGGAGAAAATTTCTTAACAATGCCCTTATAATGTGCTGTTCAGACAATTTTAGTTTTCAGTCAAAAATAAAATTACTGTTTTATTAAGATAATAACCATGTTTTGTTTTTATTTCACCAATACTTTCTGCTACCAGGAAAAAACATTCATATGCTTTTAATTACATCTAGTAAACAATAGAATGTCACACGCAGTCAGTTAAATTCAGAACATTTTTTTGCGTTGCAACATGAACATATTTTGTTTGCGACTCTTGACAATATGTCAACACCTGGACCCTACAGCTAAACATACCGTACTTCCACTAGTATTCATGCCTGAGTCATTACAGCTCAAACACGTCACAGTCCTATGTGAACGGTTTTGACCTCTTTCCCCCCCCCCCAAGTCTGACATCAGTGTGCTTTATCTACCAAGGAGGTAAAGACGAGATCCCAAACTAAAGAAACTGTTGAACTTGGGGAAAGTTTACATTATATTGTGTTCCTCTGGAGAGGAATACATTTAGATACCCATTGTAAAATACATTCTCAAAAAGTTTGATTACCGAATGCAGGTGTAAGCGGAAGAAATTGGCACCAAATCCCTGAGAATCTAGTATTTTATTTTCTTCTCATTTGAACACCTGCATGAAAATAAAAAGTTTAATAATGTGGTCATTGTGTTGGTTCTTCAGTCTGCTACACAGCACTGTGAAAAAAGCAGAGGACTCCCGGGTGATTTTTGTATTTCTATTGTATGTACAGTAAACAGTATTAGAAAAAAACACACTATTATTTCCTTGTCCCAATCATCAATGAACGTGTAGTTGTCCTAACAGCTTCTGACAGCAGTAGACTGACAACTCTTTTGTTGAATCAGATTTATTTGGAGGAACTGATTGTTTCGTCTTAACAGAATTAAGTCGTGGAAGTTGACACATTTTGAAGCTTCATTCTCTTTGCCACTAAATCTTCAGCCTGCCATGTCAAACATAGCCTGTCAATTCACACCTACAGACAGGTTGTGATTCAAAACAACCTCACCTTGTAAGTTATCCACTCCTCCTTCTTTCCCCTTCCTGATATCATGACTGAATGACTCACAGTTACATTCACAAATGGCTCCTTTGTCTTTTATCTAAACTGAATGCTATATTCATTTCTAATCACAATCAAAGTATTTCTGACTACCAGAGTCATGATAGTTACAGTAAAAAAAGGGAGGAAATAAGGATGAAAAGCCCTAAATTGTGTGTAATTGTACATTGCATAACAAAACACCAGCTTTAATTTTACACTGGTCTCTGGGTTTAAAAGTGCCACCATGTGAATCCAATGTCTCTTTGAGAATTAACAAAATTACGTGTAATCTGATCAACTGTGGCAATTCTGGTTCATATATACCCCCATTATCCATTGACTTTTGGACAGTCTTTGATTTTTGCTGATGTGATTTTTGTTCTAGCATGTCAACAAGTTAGAAAATGATAAGTTACATAACACAAACAAAAAAAGACTTTAGTAGTTGATGAATTGCACATGACTTTACTTCACCTCTGAGGCTACATTTTACTCCTCAGCAGGTTATGCAGCCCCCAATTCTGAAAGGCATGTCCTTTGCATCCCTGGCACCTGCAGTCTCAAAGTAAAGTATTGTCAGGAAAGAAGTTTGTAGATTACGTGTGACGCCTCCATTAACATGTTAGTCTCTGTGTGGATAATTACGGCCCCAGATGAGTGTGTGGCACTTTGTATGGTTGACTGTGTAAACATGGTTGAAAAAAAACTTGATTGAACTGGAATCATTGAAGCACAACAGCCTTTGTATTCACTAGAATCCTGTGTAACATTCATGTTCATGTCCCAGAAGGTTACAGACTGAGTCACAATGCCTCATCGTGAGTTCTGGTGATACAAGTTTTGACATCCTCACCACCATGAGCTAAGGCATCAAATTAACTGGAAGTCCATGACTGATTTCCTGTGTAACTTCATTATGATCATGTCCTGACTTGCTTTGATTTCTCCAGATATATTGCACACATGCAGTATGAACTGCATGAGTTCCATTCCAGAGTATGGGTATACTGTTATGTATTACACAAGTTGGAAATTTATTAAAATATTGCAATGCAAGTATGAGGTAAGTATTTGTAGTCATGGTACAGTATGAGTACATTTTAATGGGAGACATCGTACTTTCATTCATCTACACCTACTTGATTAACAGGGACCATGTGGGGAAAAATCATTATGCTAATAATATGTTGTAATAATCTACGGTATATTGATAATATAGAACCTAGTACTCAAAATCTGCATGATATATATTTCAATTCTAGAAGTAATTTCTAGAAATGTCATTTCTAGCATATTTCCAATTAGCAGCCAGAGACTCCTCGCAGTGAAGACTTGTTCACACTGTGTGTGTGTGTGTGTGTGTGTGTGTGTGTGTGTGTGTGTGTGTGTGTGTGTGTGTGTGTGTGTGTGTGTGTATTGCTCAGGACTACCTCCTCACTTTTAATAATTTGTAACCATAACCATCAGTTGTCGTTGATGATGGTAACAAATTTAAATTCAAACTCTTGACTTGTTACATATATAAATTAATAAAAGTAACTCATGTCAACTTCAGTACATTCAATTCACAGAATTTTAAGACTCTGGTGCCATCATGTGGGGATGATATGAAGCAGTCTGGGAGAGGAAATGGTCACAATGTTCTACTTCAATCAGGTTGGCTTACTGTGGAGTTTACTTTTGTCACTGTGGATCATTTTTGAGTTTACAGTACATGTGTCAGGGAGAAAAAATAAACTTCTCAGGTGAATGTCAGAGTGTCATAATTCAAAAACACTGAAGGAGGCAATAATGGATATATTTCAATGTCAGTGTCCTGGATTTTTTCATGTGTGTTAAATGAAAAGTTGTGATGAAAATATCAATTTTAAAAAGTAGAGAAATAATTCAGAGATAGTTTAGATATTTTCTTCTCTGGAAAATATTTTGACAACAGGCTATTATGAGGAGAACACAATGCTCTGCGTGTAAGTGTAAATACGATGAGATGGCTTGAGTGCCTCGGAATTAAAGAAGTGGTGTAAACAGGAGTCTAGTTGCTTCAGAATTAATTTTCAAGGATTACCATGAAAGGCAATCTACCCTAACAAATCAGCCAATGTTCCGTTAGTCAGTTCAGACTTTTTTTTATGCCGTTATGTAAAATGATGGCCTGCATGACCTCACATTGGTTTGGTGATGGAATTTATATTTTATCTTGTCAAAAACTTGATTATCTTTCATTAGGGAAGATGAATGAAGAAAAAAAATTGATGATAGATTGCTTGTGACCTGAATTTTTACCTTAGGCCAAATTTAGCTGTTTTGACTCAACTGAAGCTCCAGCGGTTGAGTGGTTGTCCCTTCCTGGAATAGAGACACTGAGGTCATACAGCCTAAACCAATTACATGAATGGAAAAACAGGATAATGACATTTGAAATAAAAATTCAAGCCGTTGTTTGAAAAAAAGAAAGAAAAAAGAAACCTTCAGGAAAATGGAGAGAACACAAAAGTCAAGCTTAATGTGTCTCTAGAAGCTATGGAAATTTGATGATATGTCTTTTACCATAACCCCTCTGTCATAAATCTGCTATTATATTACTTCAAATTAGGTGCAGAGTAATGCACATGGTCGGCAGGTGAGTTCCATTGTTACATTATCAGAGGTAGAGAAACCAACCCTCTTCTATGTAACACAAGCAAGCAAGCAAGAAGATGAGCAATGGTCTCATAAAGCAGATGGAATGCTCACAAAGGGAAGTTTGAGTTGCAGTTCTTAAAATACAGAAGTAACTCAAGCAAGCAAGCAAGCAAACAAACAAACAAACAAACAAACCACTGGGGTGGTAGCTTAACCCACCAAGTCTTGGACTGGAGACCGTAAGTCATGGGTTCAAGACATTTGGAGTGTGAGTTGGCAGTGGGAGGTGTCAGTTCAGTTCCGGAGCACTGCTGAGGTGCCCTTGAGCACGGCAGCGCGTCACCTACCAGCTGCTCATTTGGGGTGCACTATGATGGAGCTGCCCACCACTCTGCCTCCCTTATGTGCCTATAGGTCCCGTGTGTGTATGTGTGTGTGTGTGTGTGTGTGTGTGTGTGTGTGTGTGTGTGTGTGTGTGTGTGTGTGTGTGTGTGTGTGTGTGTGTGTGTGTTTGTTTCAGGGGTCTGTACACACATACAGTATATGCATGTGTCAAGATATACTAATCACGAGTGTAAAAAATAACAATTTCCCCAGGGGGATTATTAAAGTGTGTTTCATTTCATTTCTAACACTAACGAGCTCCCCGACTGTCCAGCAGGAGGCAGTAACGCCACACAGGCTTGGTTTATAGCGGAGAGAAGAAGGCCGGCGCCACCGCCCACTTCCTCATGCGGCCTCGTCTGTTTTGATTCCTCACTCGAACAGGAAGGGTAGGAATGTCGAAAGAATCGACGTCCTAGTAATTATTTCAAGTTTCTCTGCTTTTCAGTTAGAACTCCGTTGTACTAAACAAGAAGTACGCAACACTTGGCGGGGGAAGCTTGCCGCTCCACAAGGCGCTCTATTCTGCCCAGATGACATGGACGTGGCGGAGGGAGAGGCGGGGGAGCTCAGGTGTGTGACTGCTGGGTGTAGAATGGCCACCCCGACCCGGCTAACTTTAATTTAGTGGTAGTGACCGTGTTCGTATTTTACCTGCGTAGGCAATTTAGGTCAATGACAGCCAACTTGCTGGTTAAATAAGGACAGCCACTAATGATTTTGGAGATGCATTTCACGTAGACAGAATCGTGGTTACAGTACCGGGAGAGTTTGTCTCGGATAATCTGGAATATGAAGGGTTCACAGTTTGTTTAAAAAACAAAACATTCGTTGAGAAAAGGCTATCAGTTTTTAAAAAAAAAGGAAAAAAAAAAGTTTGTTAACTGACTGTATGGAGTTTGTTTGCAAATGTGACATATGTCGGCTAACCGAGAAAGCACTAATTAGTGAACGCTGATAGCTGCTGGTAATCACCGAGCTGGGTTGTGCTAGAAGCTAAAGCTAGCGATCAATCAGATTATCAACAGCAGCGCGTCACCAACTTTGTAGAGGATTTATTCAGTATTTATTCTGATTCCTTTGCCTGAAGATTGGCAGGTCAGACTGTAAAAACGAGTATGCATGTCTTGAGACTGTTTACCAGGGAAGACACACTTAACGCATGCCATATTGTTGCAGGAATGCACCGAATGCTCCACATTGTATAAACCATGCTCTCTAACACTGAAGCGCCCCCCTGTCTTCATAAGGACCAGGTTTGATCGTTCAGCTTTGGAGCTGAACCCGTGATGCTGCCCTGTTGTTGTACACTGTACTGAAAACATGTTCACTTCACACCACATTGTTTTCATCCGGACATTCTCTTCATTCACTTCCCTGTTTGATCTGTCTAATATCATTTGATTATGAGTTTTTCATAGGGAAATACTATACAGTAATATATTTTAGGTAATCAAATGCTGACTGATCTATTTGCTTCTTACAGGCAATAGTCAGTCAATCGGAATAGTTTTTTTTTTTTTTTTTTGTAAATCAATTTGTGCTATCTAATTTTTAGGGAAAAAATTGTCGCATTCGCAGAAATGCCAATCAGATTATGGTTTGTGCAGAGGGTTTCTCTTCAGTCGTTTTTAGTTTGACAAGTTATTTAAGGGGTGGAAGGTCCCCTGTTTTTTTATTTTATTTTTGAAAAAATTTGTTCAATAGGTTTTCATTTTGACATTTAAGAGATTGTTTGACATCATTAGTAAGGGACTTACAGCTTCGAGTGACGAGAATTAGCTCAAACTGACTCCGTATCAGCTAGTACTTGCAGTTTGTAACTAATGGTATTTGTGTCACAATCTGTTTTCGCATCTAGGAAACAACTTTAAAGTATCTAATATATACACACTCCAGAACTGTAGTTGTTATGAATTAATTAAGGAAGTGATTACTCATCATTGGCCCAAACACATCTGCTTGGCTTTGCCAATCAAAGTTATGTTCTCTATTTATATTATTTATGATTGTCTGTGCTTTAAGTCCAATCACTGAGTTCACAGAAACTGTGTTATCATGGCTAAAATTCTGAAGACTGAATTTTAAATGACTGAAAAAACACATTTGGTTATGTGAGTAATGATTCAAGCCACAAATTTGCTTACAACAGCACTCCTTCACCTCCTTCCTCATTCCTACACTCCCCTCCCCTTCCTCCCTGTTTCCTGTTACTGTTTTCCTGACAGGAAGGAACACTGGAAGTTACTGTCCAGTCTGAAGACAACAGTGGAGGGTCTCGTGTCCACCAACAACCCTAATGTCTGGTCACGTTACGGCGGCCTGCAGCGTCTCCACAAGGACATGAACAACATCCTTAGCCATGGATTGAAGAATGAGCAGGTCTTAAGATCAGACAGTTTGATTAATAAAAATTTGATTTGTTTTTTGTTCAGTCTACAGACTAAGTCGAGCCATCCATGGCAGATTTTCATTTCAGAGTTGGTATTTGTTTCATTTTATCCATTCTGAGGTTCTGCATGGTTGGTCTACTGAAACAACTCGTGTTTCAAAATAGAGGTGTCATTCTATGCTGTCCATCAGACACAATATTTAGAATAATTACCAATGCCACACGCGAGACCTCACATTTTGCTGTGCAGAGTGCAAGTCAGTTTTGTTGAATAAACCAATTCCAGCCAAGGATATTAAAAAAACTGAAACCAAAGATAAAGAACAAAATGAAACTCAAGATATTCAACCAAGGAAAGATCGTAATGTTTCTCAGAATCAGTTAAGTTTCTTGCTTGCTTGCAGGTTTTCAGGAATGAGTAGAGCAGGTTGATCAGAAGACTTACTGAAATGCAGGAAAGGAGTTCCCTAGTGAACATGCTCTTCCCTCATAATAGCTTGTTTTTTTATTGGTGCAGCTTATCTCTATCAGTGGGTCATTCTAACTGTCCTTGGTATTGCAGGTGTACTACAAGCAGAGAGACTATTGGCCATTTGTGTGGTGTGTTCGGTACATCAGCCCCCACCTTGCCTCACACGTTGAACAGGTATGGTGACTGTCAGCCATTCAGTGTGGTTAATATTTCTTTTTTCAGTCAGCACTCAAGCTTTACATGTGTAATAAAAGGCAAGTTTGTTTGCACATACCCACAAATGCTGCTAACTTGCTCTGGGCTACTGATGATGAGCTTCTGGTCTCTATTTGGTTGGACGGTCCTTTTCACCAGAACGTAAAGACTCCCAGACAATATGGGGACAGGGCTGATGTAGACAGATTGGTTTCTCAGTCTCCTTGCTTGCAATTTTATGCAACAAAGGTTGGGAAATAACTAGAACTGTTGGAGTGGCATTTTTGAGTAAGTAAGGTCTGAAGTGACACTGAAACCATCTATAAGACAGTGTGTGAGAAATAATACAGTAATGAAGCTACATAGTAATAGTTTTATTGTTATCAGGTGGTCACATGCCAACATTTTATCATGAGCCTTAATAAACACAAAATGTGTCTAATAGTCTTCCATGGGAAAGCATTTGCACAAATAAAAACGGTGTGTTTGGTATTTTGTTCACTGCATTTTATTACTATTACCAAAGATGTCATGTCAAGATGTTTGTTGAATTGATCGTCTATGAACTCAATTGAAAGTTACGTGCATATTTTTTTTTTTACATTTTTTTTTTCAGGACAGGTAGGTATCTTGATCTGGAACCAGATTTTTAAGGATTCCCTGCCATTGTGTAGTAGTGATATATAAAGGATTTTTATTTTCTAACTTCAAAATAAGTCTATAGTTCTTGAACGTTCTTGTACACAACAATGTCAAAATAATATTCCGGATCAGGTGTTTTGGGCTTGTAGGAATCCATTTCTCTTCATAACATCCTCCGCCTCTTACCAGCAGGAATTAAAAATGTATTGCCATCATGTAATTATGTAATTTTTATTGTTAGCTTTTGCCTACTGTTTTATCTCACTTCTTATTCCATTCATTACTGACTTTGTCTGGGCTGTCGTATAGGAGTATTCAAGATTGACCAAACATGATGCCTGTTACTTTTATAGAATTTTTTCTTGATTCAGTTTGGTTATATTTTGTGTTCTTTGAAATGTGATTCATGATAGTTTGCTTGTTGCACTGGCTCAAATAAAATCTGATGCATTCTATTGAGACGCTTGTGATGGGATGTTGTTACTGACAATGTTTTTTCCCATCTGTCACTACTCTTGTCATGAGGAACATTTTTGGCGAATGATGTCATCAGTCTGCTGAGTGGGTCATTGTGTTGCTATCCTGACTCCTTCCAGCATGTCACAAATGGCTCACAAAGCTTTTTAATATTGTGAGCACATTCTTAAGCAAGTTGATCATAGCTTTCTTCAGCAGCAACTGATCTTTCAGGCAACTTCTACCTGTTTGAATCTAAATCTGAGCCATTAAAACAAGATAACCCACGTCTGTAATCTATGTTATGGTAGATGTGAGGCTGGTGGTGTCTCTATTTTTCCTTCTTTAAACTCTTTCTCCACTTTATTTCATATTAATTTTGTGGTGTAGTGACAGTGTACACCCACCCAACACATGTCCAATGTACTTTTCTCAGACATGAGTTTTACCCACCTTTCTCCACTTGCATGTTTGGCATTATTTAATGCCTCTGGCTTTAATCTAACTGTGATCCATTATGTTACTTTGTAGGACAAGACCGTCTTGTCAGGTTTCAGTCCAGTGAACACTGAAACAGCAGCACATTATCTGCCCATAGGTCTCAGAAACTTCCCAAAATTTTTGCTTACTTTTTCTTCCTCAGTTCAGTCACCTGGAGCCGGTACTGGGCACTGGGGTGAAGAGCGCTGGCGAGAGCCACAAGGCTGAGCGCTGGTTGCTTCACAGCTTACAGGTTCACCTGGTGTCAGCTCAACTTCGACCTCTGCTACGGCATCTGTCACATACGCGTAAATACTATAACGGTGAGTTTCATATTATAGGCAGGTCATATGTAGAGGAAGTGTGAAGAAGCTACTGGAAATTTAAAAGCAGCTGAATTGATTTTCTGTTTCCCAATTCCCCACTGTTTGTCCTGACGTTTTCTCCTGCCTTTAATTTTTTTTGTGATTTCTCTTGTTTTCCAGTAATGAACCCTAACCCTCTTATTCTCTCATATCCCTCCCTGCCTTTGTTTTTTTCTTTTCATCACTGTTTGCCTTTGTCTACCTTTTTAGATGATGCCTTTTTGTTGAGCGAGCCCCATGTGACAGCCATGTTCCAGTGTCTGGAAGCGGTGGAGCAGAATAACCCCAAAGTATTAGCTCAAGTAGACACTGTAGGGGTAGGTCTCCTTAAATGACATTGTGGTTAAGCTGGATTTCAATAGAGCACCTCCTCTGCATTTGTATCTCACAACAGGGACGTTATTAATTTTATGTAGTTTTAAACATTTGATTTAAAAAATAGATCTTTTATCAATGTTTTACCACTGTAATTATGATGACAGATTGGCTGGGCGTATAATAATCCCCAATTTTTTGAAATTTGTAATTGTTTCCTGTGATCTGCAAAAAATGATGGTGTATTACATCTCATCATCCAGTCTTTGATGAATGTTTTATTCTTTTTTCCCCCTAACTTACTATCTGAAGATTCTCTTAAAACAAATATGACTGGAGGAAAAATGTCAGATTTATTCTTATGTCTTTGTCAATGTCTCCCTCATCCCCTACCAGCTATCCCCTCTGAAGGGCCAACCGTCTTTGGGCCTGTTGAAGAGCCAGAGCCTGTGTTTGTTGCCGGGTGCTGGAGGGAGTTGGAGATTCGCTGACTCAGCTCTCCGAGGGGAATTGCTGAATCGCAGACTCGCCACTTCTAACCACTCCCTACGAGAAGCAGTGTCTGCAAGCCACGACTCTGTTTCGGAATCCAAATCCCAAAACAGGAACAGCATGAGTGAGGATGGGTCGATGGGGGATGTGTAGTTTTGAGCGTTTTTTCCAAACCTGTTAAGTCCTTTAATGTCATTCAATATGGTATCCCTCCTCACCTACTTAAATGTTTTACTTTTAGATTCTACCTCCTCAAACAACAACTCAGGAGAACCCTGGGCGTTGGCATCCGGTCATGGGGATTCCGAGCAAGGTGTGACTCCCCCTCCTGGATCCATCTCAATCCCGAGCATCTCCCTCACAGAATCCCCCACTCCTTCTTCGCCTCAGCCTGAGGCTGGAGACTCTGGTGATGGCGAGTATGACGATGGTCCAGAGTACCTGGCGATTGGTAACCTGGGGCAACGCAGTCGTGGTGACTCCAGAAGCTCCACGCACAGCAGCGAACAGAGCGAGACCCTGGACCAGCCCACGCGAAAGGATTCCCTGGCTATACCAACACCACCCAGACGTTCATCCTTCTCAGAGGTTCAGAGGGGTCCGGGTCGGGGGTCCCGAGGTCACATGCGCTCATTTTCTGACACAGGGCTCAACCAGAAACTCAGGAATGGTAAGTAGAATTGGGAGGCAATTCACTATAATCTCTCAGCAGTACAGTATTTGTGTTTCAGTTATACTTTGTCAAATTGCAAAGCTTTGTGTGATATAAGACTTCAGAGAAGATTTGGATCTTTACTATAAATTGATGTCTTAAGGACATTTCTAGTGATTAAATAAACAGGCCGATTCCATCAAAATGAATATTTACTCAGTGAACTTCAGTTTTTAATTAATATAACACAATTTGTTCTACACATTCATGACTCAACACATTAGGTGTTTAGCAGTTTCAGTGATGTTACGGTTTTTACAATTGATATTTCTGGAATTTTTCATATTTTTTTCTGATTTTCATTACTTTTTTCAGTCCAAGCACTCTTTCAGGCGATGGGAACACAACTCAGAAACAGTTGCACGTCTAGCTCAGTCTTTTAGACAGTGATGTACCCACGTTGTCTTCATACGATGAATATAAACCACTCTTTTTGTCAGGAAGTGCATACTTCCGAACATTTGCAATTTATATCTATTCTGTTTGCTCACTTTTCCCTTGTTGAGGTAATACTTTTTCCTTCTGCTCAATCTCTTTTCTCTCTTTTTTACTATTTGTGCAAAGGAGGCGGCCACCGAAAAATCACCATAATAATAGAGGATCCTGTAGCAGGTTGGCAGTGCAGCTCCACTGTGCTCCATCATTTGACCTCCCCACCCCCTGCATGTTGATGACCTCTGTTTCCCTCTCATTCAGCTCAATGTCTTTTGGCATGTTCAGTTTTTTGTGTTACTCGGGTCAAATGGATGCCATGAAGCCATAAATTACCTCCGTTTTTTCTTGTTGTGATTCTTTTGGTTCATGCATACATTTTTAATCACCTATCAGTGTTTGAGTGAAAGTCTTATGAAAGTCATATACTGTATAAACTATGTACATGTGATCAATTCATTACATTCATGCTAGGGATGTCCTTATTAAGAACCACCCTGTAGAACTTAGTCTGATACTGTAACGAAACAAAATGTTAATGTTTAAGATAAAGTGAAGCAGCTCTTATTCTATCACTTTAAATCTTTTGAATGTATACATTCCCAATTGAAATCATTAAAATTACAAGGTTAACACTTTATTTTGTTTCTAAATGCAATATAACGAGCCAACAAGTTTTATAAACGGTATTACATAGAGAAAATGATGACATCCAAACAGCCGTTAACTTTATGTGTGAATGAGGAATGTATGTTTCATTAGTTTAAAAAGAACCCACTTTTAGTAGTTCTGGTTGTGAGGTCTTGAATTCCTTTAACGTGGACTGTTCGTCTTTTAGAATCAGCAGGAGATGGGTGCATGAAGGACTACAGCCCCTTCTCTCCTCAGCACAGTGATATCAGCACCCCCAGCTCCTCCTATATGGAGTCTTGTGAGTCCTGATTTTTCTGATTGTAATATTTAAATGTTTGTGACTCCTAACAGGACAATCTGAGAGGAAAAGAAGAAGAGTTTTTGTGTTGTTTTTGTAACTGTTGTTACCCTTAAAATACGAGTGAAAAAAGTATTTTTACTCAATGACTGGTAGATGTTTACAAGGTATCAGAGAATGTTCACAGCAAATTTATTAAAGGAGGAAGTCGGTCATTTGGCAAACAGGTTTGCTTATCTGTAAATGTGACACTCTGGACCGGAGCAGGAGAAGTCGGAGAAAGATAAATATTTTATTGGACACAGTAGTTATTGTTAAGCTTTTCTACCTGCAACAGAATCTTTATGGGTTAGATGACTTTTTTTTTTTGGCAAACGTTTTAAACCAAATATTCTTATTTATGTTCTAAAAAGTTGAGTTCAGTAATGTGTTCTGATTGTTTTGGTTGCTTCAGATGGGTCCCAGTACGGTGGTGTTCCAGATGGGATGTTCAGGAAGCCGTTGGAGGGTCAGAGCCTCATCAGCTACCTGTCAGAGCAGGACTTTGGCAGTTGTGCTGACCTTGAGAAGGTCAGGACTTGATTTAGTTAAACTTGTCAGTAGTTATAGAGTCTGTTCTGACTCTTACATAATCATTGAACTCTTTACAATTGGCAAAGCTGTGATAACTTGGTGCTGAAATTCTCTAAACCTGAAAAAGTGCATTGTGGGATGTGTTGCATGACTAAAAAGATATTTTTCTTTTCCACTGTGTCATGTAGGAAAATGCTCATTTTAGTATTTCAGAGTCCCTCATTGCTGCCATTGAGCTTATGAAGTACAACCTGCGGCGTCAGGAGGAGGAGGGCGAGGAAGAGGGAGACAGCGACTGCGAGATTCAGCAGCTCAAACAGAAGATTCGGCTGCGGAGGCAACAGATCCGGCGCAGCCGTGTGCCGCCATGCATGACTTCCCAGCACGGTAAGAATTGGAAATTGAAACTATTAACCTGACGTCCATCATTGAGGATAGTCTTGCAGCTTTAAGCACAGTTAAAACCTATTTGGCTTAACATACAAAATAAGAATCTGACTGATAATGAACTGTGAGTTAAAGTCCCTTTTTGGACAAAAATAAAACTACGCACATGGATGACTCCCTGCTTCCCTGCTGAAGAAAGTGTAAGCTGGGTATTAGTTAAAGCAATTCAGTCAAATCAAATGTGATTATTTAAGACTGGCTCAGCAGATGAGTTTCATTGCATTACAATGTAATTTGTTGCAGTTTCCCATCTCACTCTCACTCTTCCTCTTTAGTTTTCCACTCCACTGACAGCGGAGGCTCCAGAAGGAGCTCTCAGGACTCCTGCCATGGCCTGTCTGACTCGGGCTCAGCTGAGGAGGTGGAGGAATGTGAACTTCGAGGTAGAGAGAGGGAATGATGGAAAAATAATGAGGGACAAAAGGGCACCAAAGGGAGTATTTTATGAATGTCCATCCAGGCATGTGAATACATTTTGTGTGTTTGCCACGTTATTTGATGAGCATGCTACTGATAGAATGAAGTTAACTGTCTTATCGTCCTGCTTTTGACAACATTCAGACACTTGAATACTTGAAAAAAGTATTCATATCTACAATACAAATTGTATTGAAGGCTTAAAATTAGAAACGTGCAGAAAATCTCAAAAGATTTCATTGTTTTCCCTGCGTTTGTTTCTTTGGCCATAATTCCTAACCTCATCAAATCACTGTCGCTTCATGCTGCTCACCAGGCATGCCTTTTTTTATCATGGTCTGTAGACATGGAGATTAGAGTACAAAAGTCAAAGTGTGATGGTTTACAGTGTTTGTGACTACAAATGACACAGACCTTACCGTCATTTGAGTTAAGCAATCTGGGATTTTATGGTCGTACTCTGGGAGGTGTTTTTGGCGATGACCAATTTGTGGCATCTTTCAGGCAGTGTTCCCTAAAGTCTCATGTCCACACAGAGTTTTTATTAGTTACCAAGGTGACAAAATATATGCCTCAACCATTTATATATGATTATTTACTGGAAAAAATGAAACAACAAATTTAATTGTAACTCAAAATGCTCAATTAGGCAGCATAGCAAAGCTGGAGGATTCTTTCTGTTGGTGGCTGCATGCTGCTGCTTTGTCCCTATCCTCTTTAGGAACAATTTTAAAAAGTCACTGGTGCTTAGGGGAAAAAACACTATGTGGATATAGGCTATCAGCCAAATTAAGACAATTTCCTCTAAATGTAAGTGAATTGATGAATTGATAGCTCTTTTCTGTGACACTTGATAACAAGAGACTAACAACTAACAGAAATGCTCCTGAAACGCTTTGACATTATTAATTGGTTGCAGGGTTTGGTATCTGAGCACTTACTTTACAGTTTTTTTGGATAACAGTTTGTTGTGTCTTGGAAACTGTATGATTGCATGACTTTGTACGTATCTGAGCAAAACACTGTATTTTCCTTTTTTTTTTTGCCTGTAACACTGACAAACAGCTCTGTGAAATGCTGTGCTTGAGGTGATGGTTGTGCTGAGTGTTAGTTTCTGTCTCTCAGATGGCTGTGAGGGTCAATCCCTGCTGGCGGTGTCTCAGAACGGTCTCTCCTTGTCACTCGCCTCCCTCTTCTCAGGTATCTGCAGGCTGAACGTGTGGACGAGGCTCCACAGCTACTGTGACGGTTCCCCTCCAAACTGAGAATTGTCTTGGATTATTCGTAATTGTGTTCAGATATTCTAAAATACACAATTCCAGTGAGATGAGATACACTAGGACCTCAGAATACCAAAATAACAATTATTTTAACCTATTAATTCACTTGATAATCCAATGTGTATTTTTTTTAATTTTTATTCCATGGACTTTTATTCCTTGTGATTGTATCTGCTTACTCATGAGGCCAGCATTATTACTGATACTCTCCTTACTCATTGTCTACTCCTTACCAGGTAGATAATGATTTTTGTATTCTTTATTGTTACATTATCTTACCTTCCATGTTATTTGGCAAAAGATGTAATGTTCTTGAAAGGAACTCCAGTACTGCTGCTTCTCAGTTTGGAGGTGAGCCCTCCTGACTCGGCTGATCCGGACACTTGCCTGATTGTGTTTGTGCTAGTTGTTGAGGCTGTCTGGGTTTTGGTGGTGCACTAGGAAAAAGTTGACCTCTACCTTAAAAATTGGAGAGTAGAAGTATCTGTATCTCCAGGGATCGATCAATTGATCATTCATTCAACCCCATTATTCTTTGCCTTTGGACTCCAGTGAGGTTGATGTGTGGGAATTTTCTGAATAATCTGGCATAGTAGAAGTCTGTCACATAGTCCGATTTGTTTGAGATGCACTAATTACTCATCAATCACTTGACTTCACCTGATTACAGTTTACCGATACCGTATTTCCCCAAATAGTATCTGGTCTGATCCTAACTACAGCACAAATCAGACTTGTATTAGAGGCAGACCTTTATTTTAGAGGAACTGTCAGTTGATGGCTGCCAGTGAACTGATCACATTTCATTTCTGTGTTTTAATAATTTCAGTTTAAATGAGATGGTTGCTTCACATTTAGTGTCGACCTTCTGTTGGCACTTGTATGTTAGTAAGTTAGCTCGAATGCTAACATGCATTCACCGGTGAGGACAGGAATGGGTCGTTA
Source organism: Antennarius striatus (assembly GCF_040054535.1). Classification (NCBI taxonomy): domain Eukaryota; kingdom Metazoa; phylum Chordata; class Actinopteri; order Lophiiformes; family Antennariidae; genus Antennarius; species Antennarius striatus. The sequence goes on along the minus strand of NC_090782.1, from coordinate 16,417,576 downwards.
ATACTTGTGGAGCTGAGAAATCAGTACAGTTGCAAACAGCAGGATTATATTGTTGAGTTTCTGAGAATCTTCTTCTCCTTTTAGCTTTTCCCTTCAGGGGTCACCACAGCAAATCAGTTCCTTCCATCTAACCCTGTCTTCTGCATCCTCTTCTCTCAAACCAACTACCTTCATGTCCTCTTTCACTACATCCATAAACCTCCTCTTTGGTCTTCCTCTAGGCCTCCTGCCTGGCAGTTCAAAACTCAGCATCCTTCTACCAATATATTCACTACCTCTCCTCTGGACATGTCCAAACCATCTCAGTCTGGCCTCTCTGACTTTATCTCCAAAACCTCTAACTTTTGCTGTCCCTCTGATGTACTCATTCCTGATCCTATCCTTCCTGGTCACTCCCAGAGAGAACCTCAGCATCTTCATCTCTGCTACCTCCAGCTCTATCTCCTGTCTTTTCTTCAGTGACACTGTCTCTAGACCAAACAACATCGCTGGTCTCACCACAGTTTTGTACACCTTTCCTTTCATTTTAGCTGAAACTCTTCTATCACACATCACACCTGACACTTTCCTCCACCCTTTCCATCCTGCCTGTACACGCTTCTTCACCTCTTTTCCACACTCTCCATTGCTCTGGACTGTTGACCCTAAGTACTTAATATCCTCCACCTTCTTGATCTCTTCTCTCTGTAACCTCACTCTTCCACTTGGGTCCCTCTCATTCACACACATGTGCTCTGTCTTACTGCGGCTAACCTTCATTCCTCTTTTTTCCAGGAATGTTGTAGCAGGACAGAGCACTATAGTATACTCTTGGTGTTCCTCTTCTGTCTCTTCCTATGAACACATTTTCCTCCTCTCCTTCTTCGACCAACAGTAGTCCATTTTCCACTGGCAACCTGTAGGTGAACAGCACCGAGGGCGGTGGTTGTTAACCCGGGCCTCGACCAATCCGGTATAGAAGTCAAGGATTCAATTTGCATGTTTGATTTGGCAAAAGTATTACGTCGGATGCCCTTTCTGACACAACCCTCTGCATTTATCAGGGTTTGGGACCGACACAATAAGACACTGGCTTGTGCCCTCTAGCGGCTATGTTGTGTTTCTGAGAATAATACTAGAGAAATGTGCATCCTGTTAACTCAGATGTAGATTATATCACAGGTATATCACAGGTACCAGGAGTACCTGATGGTTTTTCCTCATCCTGGATTTGATTGCCTTCCATTTTCCATGAGCTTTATAAGTGAATTCAGATTAATATTTGTGGAAATACGGTATAAAATGTCAATTCTGATGCAATATTAGACCAAGTTATATTTTGGGGTTTGGCTGTTGTACTGTTGTGATATTGGTAAAAGCGCTTTGTCTCCCTGCTATGCATAATAATTCCAAAATTCAAAGTTATTTATGCTTATTGCATACCTCAAACAAGTTCAATTAACCCTATTCCTCAAACCTGACTTTAATTCAAAATAACTGAACCAATCACACATCTCTCGTCTGGATGCAAAATAACCCAGTGCCAATCACCATCCTGTTCTCATGTGGTTTGTCCCCTGTGACGCTGGTGAAAATCCTCTTGTTTCTGCAGTACATATGTGTAGAAGTAAAACAAAGGATTGCATGTGAAGCCAGAGATTTGTGAGACAGGTCAGATGATCATCTCACATTACTAAGGTCAATCAGATAGTGTTACTGTCTTCTATAGTCATTTAAATAGAAATTATTTTTACACTTAAGTAACAGAGGGGCCTTTGTTGAGCTGTACAGCTGACCAACTTTCTTACCTAACTTTGTAAAGTTTCATAAGACCCTTGACTCTAGCTCAAATGGATTCTGAATCTCAAAGATTTTAATGTGTTAAAACAAGAGTGTTGATCCGCTGATCAAAAGAACTTACAGAAATTGTGCTGAACTCTTGCTTGTAGTCTCTGCTCATGTGATTGCAGATTGTTAAAAATATATTGACAATACTTTATCTGACAATCTCTGGCTTACCTGCATACTGCTGTCTAGACTGTGTTTATGATAGTATCTTCACATAGAGGTAGTCATAGTATCATATTTTTCTGACTTTCTTTCCCTTTGTCGTAGATCTTTTTTACTTTAAATATTAAGTATTTCTTAGTTGTAGTAAGTAGGAACAATTTACCCCTGGTGAGAAATTAATCTACCTGCCAACTGCTGATATTCATCAGCATTTTGTAGTTCTGCAAATCATAAAATGTAAAGGTTTTGTAAATTATCCAGACTATATTATTATCTGTTTATTTTTCTGACAGATGCAGACATTAAGCGCAGTGTGAGTTCCAGCAACAGGTCTTTCCTCAGCTCAGAGTCCATGTAAGTAACAGTTCTGCTTCTTTTCATCCTCCAGCCATAAAATGTCATTAATGGTTAATTCTGTTGCAGTAAATTATCTTGTTGCGTTTGGTAAGCTTGATTGCTTCTGTGTTTTGTTTTTTTTGTCGTCGTGTGTGCGATTGTAATAATATCAAACTTCATACCAAACGTATGAAAACCAATGTATTGGTATTATAAACCAAGCGCACCCATCACAAAGTTCTCCCACCAGCAGGCAGCGAATCCCGGTCTGACCCAGAACTGGTGTCGGCGTCTTTGGCGAGGAACGTGAATGAATGAATGAATAAATAAATAAACTTTATGACTTATAAAGAAACATACAAACAAATATCCAACTGTCAAGCATGTTTATCAACGCGTCTTCGACGTGGAGTTGTTGTACGTCAGAAAATAGCCGGTTTTAACTCCGTCCATTCTGGGTGTACATGTAGTCACGGGTGACACACACTAACGTCACAGCAGTTGGAGACGCCGCTGATTGGTTGGGCGCTTGATGGATAGGTAGTGGGTGGAGTTAAAACATGACTCCATAAGGTTTTCAAGTGAGCTTATTCAAATATATACTGTAGGTGGGGAGATCGTGTCTGCTTTGAGAATGAGGTACAAACATATGTGGTTTTTAAGCATAGAATTTGTGTTTGTTTTGTGCTTCCAGCTCTCCGTCCTTCCTCCAGTCGAACTCAGCTGAGTCGGTAGCCATGGGTTTACTCAGGCAGTTTGAGGGCATGCAGCTTCCTGCAGCTTCAGAACTCGACTGGCTGGTCCCAGAACACGACGCTCCGCAGAAGGTACAACATGATGCCTTCATTGAGTACTCAGCTGCAGGGCAGTTTTCTACCCAAAATGCAATAATGACTACAATTAAAATAACAAATTTGCGACAGTCATGCCACCAAACAGACTCTTAACTTCTTTGCTGTCTGGTAGCTGCTGCCCATCCCCGACTCCCTGCCCATCTCTCCTGATGATGGCGAACACGCAGACATCTACAAGCTCAGAATTCGGGTCCGAGGTAACCTGGAGTGGGCGCCGCCTCGACCACAGATCATATTCAACATTCACCCCACCCCTAAGTGAGTCTCAATCTTACCTGCTGTTGACCGGCTGTGTCGCTTTATTTTCTTGTTCATTTGATTTTGTTTCCTACAGTGTTTTCACCTCTATGACAAAATACTTTGACTTTGACTTTTGACTTTGATACACAACAAAGCAGTGTTGATTTTTTTAAAGTGTGTATTTTTTTTCAACAGGAGTTTACTCTTATGCTTTTTCTGTTTATTGCATTTGATTTAATATATTTTGCTCATGTCCTGAAGCAGCTGTGACTGTTGTAATGAGTCTGTGATCATGACTTCGGGCAGCAAGACTGCAACTTCTGGGTCACTTTCTTATCTGTGCGCGGAAACTGGAAATAAGCAACAGTTTGTCTGTTTCTTTTCTTGTTTCCATGGCTACTAGTGTTTGGAGAACAGTCTTCCTAACATGCCCATGGAGAAATAGCTTTCGATATGCACAAATTGACAAGAGCACACACAGCAGAAGTTTTTAATGTGATGTGTTTTATGCTCTGAATATAGAACTACATGTAGATCTGTTTCTTAGTCTTGATCATATTGGTTTAAAAAACCAGTTTGCTCACTTAAACTTAGTTGCTCACTTGTATTTATTGCCCATCAGGAGGAAGATAGTTGTTTCTAAACAGAACTACCGCTGTGCTGGCTGTGGTACCCGCATTGACCCAGGTACGATCAGCAAACCCCAGAAATAATAGTCCTTGAACATCCAGGCATTTTAACATGTACTTGAACATGTTTCCATGTAAAAACAATAAATATATATTTTAATTTACAGTTTCATTTCTTGTTTTCAATGTCATTTTGCAGGTGCAACTTTAGAACCCTTTTTTTTTTTTAAACTTGGTCCACAGGCCTAGAACTTGATGTTTTTGTGTGACGTCTGTTTTTGTGTGGTGTTTGCAGATTACATCAAGCGACTGCGTTACTGTGAATACATTGGCCGTTACTTCTGCCAGTGCTGCCATGAAAATGCCCAGGCGGTGGTTCCGAGCAGGGTGCTTAGGAAGTGGGACTTCAGCAAATACTATGTCAGCAACTTTGCCAGGGATTTGCTCAGCAAGATCTCTGGAGATCCGCTCTTCAATGTCAGCGACATTAACAGTGGCCTGTACAAGAAGGTCAAAGCTCTGGAAACTGTCAGGGTGAGCACAAGTGCAGCAGCGGGATGACAGATTAAGACTGAACTAGATAGTTGTAACTTTTGCTTGTGTTTATTTAGCAGTAGCTAACCATACTTTTCTGCTTCATTTTTGTTATCAATTAATAAAAACTTCCACATCATTGTTGTTAGCTCACTATGAAGCCTCTTCTTTATAGTAAACACTAAAGTTGTGTACATTTCGTTGTAACTTTTGTAACACATTTCTCATATCCTATTCCACATCTGTTTTTTTTAATCATTTATTAATTTGATTAAACACAAATGAATTAAGATTCAGCTGCACCACCGCTAATAAGTGTTAATAAATAACTTTGCTATATTAATGGCCCCTTATTCTCTCCATATTGTTGTTGTTTAGGTTTTGAGGATGCAGTTGTTTCATATGAAAAACCTCTTCAAGACCTGTCGCTTTGCTAAAGAGTAAGAAATCATTCTTGAACTTTGTTTTTATTTGCACAGGAATTTAGGAATTGTTATGTCTTTAAACATGATGTGTGTTTTAGTGTGCGGGACCAGTTTGATTGCCTGCCAGGCCACCTGACTGAGGACCTTCACCTCTTCTCCCTCAATGACCTCACCGCCGTGCGCAACGGAGATCTGGCTCCCCGGATGAAAGAGCTGCTGAAACTTGGTACCTTGCACGTAGCTGGCTGTGTGGTGAGATGGCATTCTATTTGAAAAGTCTATTAACACGTCACAACTATAAAACAGATCATCATTATTGTAGAATATAATATGAGCAATCAGTAATGCATCTGTTCTTTTCTCTTCCTACCCCCCCCCCCATCCCAGCTGTGTCAGGCGAAGGGCTTTGTGTGTGAATTCTGCGGCAATGAAAAAGACATCATCTTCCCCTTCCAGTTGAACAAGTGCCAGCGCTGTGAAGGTGAGCCTTCCCTGCTGGTGGCAGGCCAGGGCGGCTCAAGAGCCCCCTCCCCCCGTCCCTCCATTTCACTTACCTGGAGAGAGTGGAAGATCTCCAAGCCTCGTAGGCTGGCAAAGGTCCTCTCGCAAGACAGGATAGAGGGGGAGGGAGGGGAGGGGGAGATAGAGATGGGTACGGGTTGGAAGGTGAAGAGCGTCGGTCACACAGTGCAGAAAAGACGAGCGTCCAGTCCCGGAAAGTTTCTGAAAGCATTCTTGTGGAATAAGGAAGAGCAGGATATTACAAGATCAGAGAGGGAGGAGACGAACGGTGACGAAGGAGGAAAAGATGATGAAGGAAATGATCAACATGTGGAAAATGATAGTAAAGAGAGATTGGTTCTTAAGGACAAAGGAGACTGGCATGCAAGAAGGGAAAAGCTTAATTTATTAAAAGCTCTTCACTTAGACAAGCTAAAGAAGAGTCTCCCCAAAGAAGACAGAGTGGGTAGCGACGATGAAACATTCAGCAGCATGGAAAGTCTAGAAGAATTAGGACAAGAACGGAAAGGTCATAGGAATTTATTAGGGTTAGGGAGACTTACCAAAACCTTTTCCAAAAGAGACACAGAAGATGAAGGGACAACGGAAGAAAGGGAGGAAGAAAAAATGTTTTTGGAGAAAGAAGGTGGAACCGATGATATTTCAGACAAAGACCAAACAACTGAAATAGAAAATCTTGTTTCAGAAAACAAGGAAGAACTTAAACTTCCAGAACTGACAAAGTCTCAGCTGTCGAATGTTTTCTCCAGAGATGGGAGCAGCAGTGAGGAGGATAGGAGTAGGGAAAGTGATGGAAAAACAGAGATGGGTACCGCGGAGGCAGAGCCAGGGGTCGTAACCCGAACGACATGGAGAGGGCGTAAAACTCGCAAAGCTAGGCGATTGACCAAAGGAAAGAGGGTCAGGGAATCGACAACCAAAGACAGGAATGCAGAGGGAGGAGATAGTGAGGAGGTTTATTAAGTAAATTACTGTGATGAGAGAGGTGGAGGAATTATTTCAGTGTAAGATTCTAATATGCCTTACCTGATCATAGCAGTTTATACTAGTGTTTATGTCAAAATGCCTTCCTGTAGGACTTCATGAGTGCTTTGGCATGAATGTTTTGGTAGATTGAACACTTTGGAAAAATTTTTTTTAACCAAATGCGTTTGGAATTTTTATAGTCAAGATCAGTATGAGATGTCACTAATGAGGCATCCTTTGAAAACCATCAACCTGATGGCCTAGTAAAACGGTCAAGATTGTAAGCTTTTAAAAATGGCGAAAGTATGAATAGTAACAAAGTATGAAGAGATTGAAGGGAGGCCTTTCAAAGTGTGTGTTAGAAAAGCCATTGAAGATTTGTAAGGGAAATTTTGGTTAGCTGCCTGGAATGTATTAGAAGCTTTGGACAGATGACATAAAGGTTTAATTAATCCTTTTGAAGAATGCTGGACTAAACTGAATTCTTCTGCCTTTCTCGTTGGACTTCCTTCCGTTGCTCTGTTGTAGGTATATTCGGCTTCATGACTTATACTGAAGCACCTTGATCTCCTTTCTTGTCCTCAGCTGTTTTTTTTCTTCTGTTGGCCACAGAGATGGCAAAAAATACATGAGCCAAGTGTAACTATGAATCATCAACATTTCATCTTGCTTTGGTCTCGAATTTTCAGTTTAGATTTTTTTTAGTCTGTTCTACATGATCCCATCGAGCTGTCGGCACGGTCTTGCGTTGGCAGCAGTGTTGCATTCAAACGTAGACTCTTCTTGAAGCGTAAAGGAAAGTTTGCATTCCTCACCTGTGAATGTTTTTAAATTAAGCTGTTTCTTTTACATTTTTATTTTGATTGTCTTAAATGCGAGGTGAATGATCTGTCAGAATGAATGTGTAACTTATGAACTTAGTCACATTTTATTATTTAAGCTTCATGTGAAGATGAAATAAACACCATTTTTGAATTTGAGTTGCCTGTCATTTTATTTTCCATCATTACTTTTTTTTTAACCATAGTTTAAAAAAAAAAAATCCTTTCAGACAATGATTTCAGTCTCAATCATGTGTTGGACCTGATTCCAGAAGTCATGAAATAGTTGTGAGGCAGCCGAGTGTCCCCTCCTGGATTAATGGGATGAGTGTCAACAGGCCTGAGCTGTGGTGTTTCAGTTGATATGTGCCACCTCACACACCTCCTTCCCTCTGCATTGCTGCCTTTAACTTCTTTGCTTTTTATACTCATCCTTTCACCCTGCCTTCCTCAGATCAACTTGTGATTGGCTGTTAAGCTGCCGCCTCATTGGCAGAAAACTGGTTGAACTGGTTAATCTTTGTGAACACTTGTAGCATTGTTTGGTTTAGCAAATGAGATCTGCTGTCTTCTGTTGAGATGACATGTGACTTGTGCTTGTTATGTCACTGACTTGTTTTATTTTTTTTTCTCTTTTGAAGATTGCCATTCATGTTACCATCGCAGCTGCTTCCGTGCTGATAAAAACTGTCCTCGATGTCAACGGCTGGCAGAGCGACGGGAAAGGATGACACGCAGAAACATGGAAGAACAAGAAGATGAAGGAGGCGGCGGGACGTAGTGGCCAAAGATGATAAACACAGTGAGACCATGATTGTAGTGACTCTTACCTGGCTGGAGACAGATGATTTGATGTCAGGCAGCTTCTTAATATGCTGGTTTTCCTACATCAGGGCATCATTTCTTTCTTAAGTCTTAGATAGGAGCATGGCCAATCTAGATTTTCAGATCCAAGCCCCTTTCAGACTTGCACTTTACTCAGAAACCTCACATACGACTTTGAGACGAGTGAAAAGTTGGTGGCTTTTGCAGAGAAGTTGCTCAGGCTCTGATTGATAGTGAGCAATCTGAATTTTTGAAGGACTTGTGCTTTAAAAATGAAAGTGTTTAATTTTCAATATGTAATTACTAGAATTATTGTTAGATTAAATTTTCTTTGGTAAACAATTGTGAAATTGAAATATTGTGCATTGGCACCACCTAGTGAATGTGTGAAAGCACACCAGCATGGCAGTTCCCAATTTCCCTTTCCATAAAAATAAGTCTCAAAACAAACTATTCTGTTAGCCTGTTGAAGATGCGACACTTTGTCATTTTCAATTTTTTTTTTCGTTACATATTCATCATTTCTCTTTTTAAGAAAGTATGAAAGACACAACGTTCTGCCTTACAGGGATATTAGCCATGTTGCAGCTCCATCAAACTTTTTGGAACATTGATAGTATATTTTGTATTTTATGTAAGTAAGAAAAGTATTTGCTTGGATTATTGTACTGGGATGTAATATATCTTCCTACAGTTGCAGTGTTGGCAATATTTCAACTTCCACTCACAAATTATATTGACTATTGACTGTAAGCTTTGCTAAACTTAGTTTCTATGATTTTACTGATTTTCATTTCAAATACTGCATTTAAGCAATCCTGCCTTTTGATTATTTTACTTCAGTTAAAAAAATCTTATATTTTCAAATTAATCTTTTTTTTTTTTTTGGCTTGGTGTCCTGTTTTAAAAAAATTTAGCTGTGCTTATGTGCCTCTGGGAACTACTGAACTTAGTGTTGCAGTGAAGTTACGATGAAGAAAAATAATTTATAGAAGAAATTCAGAAAGTTGTTCGAGTCAGTGCTGCAAGTACTTTAACGGAAATGTACATTTTTTGAGCGTGTGTGTGTGCAAGGTGTGAGTGTGCGTGCATGTGTGAGAGCGAGAGTGTCTTGAGGTGAATTTGTATGTTCACGTCTTCTTGCTGTACATGCAGCCATGCACAAGTGGTTTTTAATCAGCACTTGTCTTCTCTTGTCTTCTAATGTTGCAGCTTTTTGAATAATAGGGTAATCTTAAGGGCACTGATCCTCTGCTGCTGCTAGAAGGGTGAAGGTTTTAGTTTCCTGTCTGGACAAGAATCTTCATAGATACATTCCTCTCATGGAACTCTTGACACCTCACGACACTGAGTCCAAAATGAAGCGAAAGTTAATTTAATAGAACTTTATTCTTGTTGCAAAATAATCAAAGCACTTCATCTGTTAGACTGAGTGAAAATGCAAAGAATAAATACCAATGCCCCCCCCCCCCCACCCTTGGACTTGAATGACGACCGCTTATCTTTGGACCACCTTTACAATTTAAGCAACAGGTCAGGTGTCCTCTTTTGAGTCCCCCTAAAATTGTCTGATTTTGCAACTGGACCTTCATTTCAGAGGTCTAACTAGTGTCTCTGTATACAGGAAAATTAAACACTGGAGTGAAGAAATGATTGTTATTCAAAAACAAATATGTGACCCATATGTGATAAAATCAAACATTACATCCATTTGAAACATTGCCTGGGGTTTAAACACTATCCTTTTGATAAACGAGTCTTCAGAGATGCAGAACAGGTTGGGCTTTCATGTTTATATTCAACATAAGGTGAACATATTCTCATGACGTGCCCTAAGTAAAAAATGTGTTATTCATGTTCAAGCCCTTTGTACTTTTAAGATTAACCGAAGCTCCTTTTAAACAATTATTGAACTCATGTCTGCTGAATAAAATGATCAGTGTAACACCCCCACAGTTCAGCAGAGTGTTTCTCTTCAACAATAGATGTGTGCAGAGGTTTTAAAGTGCACTACAGACAAAAGTTTCTGTTCAGAAATGTTACTGATCATTAATTTGTCATTGTTATGTAGTTATGTTGATAATAAAAGACTGGCAAGACTGTTTAAGTTGGCTCTTGTTTCTATTTTTGTGTCTTGTCTGCAGCTGACAGGTTGGATTGGATTGACTAACAAAAACTAGTGTGCATTCTTAATTTCCCTTTGGGAGTTATAAGTGTATAAAAACTTTATAAGTGTAAAAATAAAAATCTTCTAGCCTTACCGTGATACAGCATGAAACAAAGGTCAGCTCTGTGGACTTGACCATGATTTTCAATCTCATAAAAATCATGTGCAGGTGCCTCAAAATGCAAAAAAAAATAAAAATCAATGGTAGCCTCAGTCACCAGAAGACATGCTGCTGGGGTAACTCAGACATGGTATGTTTAACCACCACCAGGGGAAGCTGTGCTCTATTCCTAACAGAGATCCACCCATCTTATGATCATGTAACGCATGTTAAAGAGCTTTTCAAATCATAGTCACTCGTATTTGTGTTTTTGGTCAACATCCTCTCATACTTTCTGAGGCGGGGTAAACACATTATTAAGCATTCATCTTAATTTGCCCCTCGGAGATCTGTCAACATGCTTTGCCAGACAGACTAAACCACTGTAATGTCAGCACAATTTTATTTACATTTCATTTGATAAACATTTGTTATGCCCCGGTCTAGGGGAACCTTTGACATAACAGGCGTGTTTGTGTAACGGTCGTGAATGGGCCGGCGAAAGGATGACTCGAATAAAGAAGTTTTTGCTTCTTTATTTTGTGTCCTGTGGGAGACAAGTTATTTAATCTCCCCACGTTTCTTTTCTGCACCTCTGCTTCCCCAGCTATGCAGTTATCATTCCCTAGAGGATCACAACAGTCCTCAATCACACATATTACACTGAAATAAAATAAAATCAAAAACAATCATGTGATCAAACAGAAAAACCAAAATGATTTTTAACATTCAAAAATAAAACATACCTGTGGGAGACAACAGTTATTTAATCTCCCCACGTTTTTCTGCACCTCTGCTTCTAAACGGACAAAATAACAAGCATTACTCTCCCGCCTCTCCGTGTCACCGTCGGTCACATGACCCGGAGCTGCGTCTCAGTTAGCGCCAAAACTTCACCTCGTTACAGCTGAATAAACTAGAAAATGATTGCCAAAACAAAACTACACAAAACATCACAGAATTATAACCTGTTATGACATTCTTGAGGTTACAACGCAAACAGTTCGCGTTCGACATTAAAAATAGAAAAATAGCGGAGCAGCGCTCCCACACAACCTACCCCCAGCAATGCAGTCATCATTCTGGGGGACAGGCGGGAGGGACTACGTAAGCACAGGAGGTACAAAAGTAACGAAGCGCGCACAAGACAAACTTCGGAAAAAAAAGAAAATAAGAAAAACGTTTCGATAAAATTCACAAAATCTATCACATCGTCATCACTTAATGAAAATCAAAACGCTCAAAAATAAACAACATTTTAACTCTGTTACATTTGCTCCCCCCGTTTTCTCACAAGAAAGGCCAGCGGCATCAGTACGCCAAGTTCAAATAGCAGTTTTTATTTTTCTCAGAGGGAGAACAGGTGCCTACATAAAAAAATATCCTAAATCGACCCTACCTTCCTAAGAAAAGGGAAATAAAAATGTACTAACCTACCTAACTTAAAACAGGAGAAAAGGGTTAAAAGAAAACGGCTTCTCCTACCAAACGATCTGATCGCTACTATAACTACTACAACAGTTCAGCAGGCTGGCGTTTCCTGGAGGAGGGAAGGCTGGAGAGGAGACAAGAGTGCAGTCGGCGGGCTGTTCAAATAGGTCAGGGGACCCGCCCCCTGACCAATCACGCGGCAGCAATCAGGCGAGCCAGCCAATGAGCGGACACCACCTGCTCCTAATTCCCTCATTCACAAAAACACACACACACACACACACACACACACACACACACACACACACACACACACACACACACACACACACACACCAAGGAGAGAGAGAGAGCACTGCAGCACAACACATACATAACAGTACATGACCCGTGGGGTTATAACACCCCCCTACCTAAAAATCGGACATTTACCCCCTAGTGTAAATGTGCGATTCAATGCGATCTGGATAAGGTATCAGCAGTGAGGTTCTCAAGCCCTTTCTTATAACGAATCTCAACATTAAAGTCTTGGAGCAGTCATGACCAGCGCATCAAGCGTTGGTTACTGTTCTGCATCCGGGTCAGAAAACACGACGGCTGGCACAGCGCTGGAGCCAAGGTACACTTCAAAATGTTGTAAAGCCATTAATAAGGCCAATGCCTCCTTTTCAGTAGTGTTGTAGTGTAACTGGTGCTTTTGAACTTCTCAGAGAAGTAGCAAACCGGATGATCGACGCCATGCTCATAATATCCAGCCACCCAATAATATCCAGCCATCCCCAACAAACGGCGGAGCTCACGGGTTTGGGGAGCCGGAAAATAAACAATGGCCTGAACTTTGGCCATAACAGGACCAACTTGGCCCTGGCCGACTTCCTTACCCAAGTAGGTGACAACTGCTTCACCAAACTCGCATTTGGCCAGGTTAAGCGTGAGAGAGGCGGCGCGCAAACGTGTTCAGTCAGGGGAACCCGAGTAGCCTTTAAGGAGGTCTTATTTTGTGACATATTTAGCGGAGCCCACACGATCGACACAGTCATCCATTCGGGGCAGCGGGAATGGATCTGGTTTTGTGATTGCGTTAACCTTTCGGTCATCATTACAGAAGCGCGGGGTCTGATCAGAGTTTGGCACAAGCAGCGAAGGGGAGCTCCAAGCGCTGCAACTTGGGAAAACTATGGTCGATCAGGTACATGACCTCTTTCTGCATCACGGCGCGTTTTGCCGGATTAACACGATAAGCATGCCGTTTAATAGGCTTGTGATTTCCCACATCTATGTCATGTTTCATCACAATCGTTTGAGAGGGAACATCACCGAACAAACTCGGGTTATTCTCTAATGAGATTACAAATGTCAGAGCGAGCAGAAACAGACAGATGCGCTAAATACACATCCGAAGTCGATATAATCTGAAGAGTTTCGAAGGCGCGCACAGGACACGGAGCTGTGCCTGTCATCCAGCCCATCATCACCGGGATGGTATGGGGGCTGTGAGACAGACACAGGAGCAACAGGGGAAACAACTGGGAACGAAGCCGCACAACTTTCACGATCAACATACCTTTTAAGCATGTTGATGTGGCACACACGGGACTCTTTCTTACGGTCGGGGGTCTGTATTACATAATCAGTTTCACTGAGTTTACGATCAACCACATACGGGCCGGAAAACTCAGCCGGCTGCAATGCAGAGCCAACGACAGGCAGCGGTCATCCAAAAGCTGTTGCGTCGCGGTCGCCGGACTGAAATGTCCGCGCAACAGTCTTGTCATACTTTTCATTTTCGTTTGGGCGACAGCCAACGAGTTACGAGCCAAATCACAAGCATGATGCAGTCGCTCACGAAAAGAACTGACATGGTTTTCTTTTGGGCCGGATTTATCTGTGAGCCAGTTTTCACGCAGCAGACGCAGTGGTCCACGCACAGTGTGGCCAAAGACTAAACCAGCTGGACTGAATCCCAGCGACTCTTGCGGAGTTTCCCGCACGGCCAACAACAACAGCGGCAAGCCCTCATCCCATTCACGGTTTGACTCGGTGCAGAACTTCAGAAGCATACTTTAGTGTTTGGTGAAACCTCTCCAATGCACCCTGGCTCTCTGGATGATACGCGCTCGATGATGTTTTACCTTCAATTCGGACATGACCTGGGCAAAGATTTTAGACATGTGATTGGACCCTTGGTCACTTTGGATGCTTTTTGGTAGACCAAACGTAGAGAAGAACTTTACGAGCGCTTTCACAATGACACGGGACTTTAAAGAGCGCAAAGCGACAGCCTTAGGGTAAGGTAGCAGCACACATCACGGTGAGGATGTACTGGAGCAGAAGGAATTACCTGGTTCGGTTTATCGGAGATTTGACAGGTTTGACATGAACGACAGAATTTCGCGACATCGGATTTAAGTTCCAGCCAGAAGAAAAAAAACGGGAGGACACGACTGTACGTTTTCTTAATTCCTAGATGGCCGGACATGCAATGATCATGAGCCAAACCCAGAACTTGAGAACCGAACGGCTGTGGGACAATTTGGCACACGTACTAGTGCGTAAAACCAGAGCCAGGAGACCAGTGGCGCATCAGGACACCATCAAGGCGGTAGGACAGACTTTTCACACATTGGATTTTTCATCAGAGAAAAACAATGGGACAGGGTAGCATCAGATACCTGAGCGGCAATCAGCTGTTCTTTGTTTACTGTCAGCGTAAGGTTTTCATCATAAGGCTGAAGTTCAACAGAAACAGGTACGTTTATTTTACACTCAAGCGTGCTTGGTGAATCAGAGGAACTCATGAGTCACTAAGGTCCACCAAATCACCAAATGAGCCTCAGCACGAGTCACGGCACACACGGGAAACGGGGGCAACACGTCTGACCCAACCGGGTCAGAAACACATCTGCGCACGGATTTTCTATTACCTCGGGCGAAGGGAACACTTTTCCACCAGCCAAATCGTTTCCGAGCATCAGATCAACACCAGCTATCGGTAGCTGTGGCCTTACGGCAACTTTAAATTTACCTGACACAAAACCAGAAATCAAATGCACAAAAATATGTGGAGGTGCGCGCACCACACTCATTTTTACTCCCCACGCCAAGACGCCTGAGCCACAACAAGACTCAGCTGAGAAAGGGAGAACATCACCGCGGATAAGCGATTGTTTTGCTCCAGTATCCCGCAGGATAGTAATCGACACAGCCCCCCCCCCCACCAGTGCAACAGAGCCAGTTGAAATGAATGGTCTGAAATCCGCTTACTTTTAGATCTAATTTTCCGGTCAGTGGGGACCGGATCACGACGAACAAGTGGAAAGAGAACATTTTTGTGCGTTAAAGCGAATTCATCCGCCAACACAGCGGCGTCAGCGAGACACGTGGTTTTCTGCTCATTCAAATAAATCACAACTCTTTCAGGAAGACGATTCTTAAATTCTTCCATCAACATGAGCTCGCACATATTCTCGATAGTTTGAACTTTGCTGGCCTGACATTTATCAAACAACACACCTTTTTTCCCCCGCTCGAACTCTACTCATGTTTGGGTGGCAGTTTCACATTTTCTAAATTTTTGCCGATAGGCTTCTAATTCATGAGCACGGAGGACGGTGGCTTTCACAATGTCAGAATTTAGGCTGTCCTCAATCCACAGGGAAGTGCACACTTCTTGAGCTTTACCCACAGTTTACATTGGAGCAAGAGGCCATACACTTTTAGGCCAGTTCAATGTGGCAGCAATGGGCTCAAAAACATTAAAATATGAATCCACTGCTGACTCTAATGCGTTGTGCCGACCAACATCACAACTGTCATGGGGCGTACTAGTAGGGTTAGTAGGCCTACCAGCAGGGTTAGGGTTAGTAGGCGGTAACTGAGGTTGAGGGACTGGCTGCTGGAGCAGCTCCCCGCTCTAACTCCAGAGCTTTTAACCTGAAACTCATGGCTTCCACCTCCCGATTTCTCACTTCAACCTCCTTTAAATTAATCTGAGCTCCTCTGTCATGCCAGTCTGGACTGGGGAGGTACGGAGTGGGGCAGGAATACCAGACAGCACCGAGAGCAGCTCCCTCTGTATGGGGAGGGAACAAACCCCTCTCAGCTTTTTATGGAGAAGCTCTTTTAACTCCTGCTTGGTGGCACAGTCACACCAAGAGCATCGGCTATCAGAATTAAATCATTTTTATTGCACTTCTCAAGTTTATCAACTGTTGGATTAATAGCAAAATCCTCCAATTTAAACTCCATATCCGCCGCCCCCCCACAAAAGAAAAAAACTGCCAACAAACAAGCAGAGACAACGAGGCAGAAAAACAATCACACTTACCGGACACAACGATGAAACAAAAAAACAAAAGAGCGGACCCCCCCCCCCCAAATCATGTTATGCCCCGGTCTAGGGGAACCTTTGACATAACATGCGTGTTTGCTCCCCCCGTTTTCTCACCACAAGAAAGGCCAGAGACATCAGTAAGCCAAGTTTTAAAAAAAAGGAGCAGTTTTTATTTTTCTCAGAGGGAGAACAGGTGCCAACATAACAAAAAAATATCCTAAATCGACCCTACCTTCCTAACAAAAGAAAAGGTAAATAAATCATTTACTAACCTAACTTAAAACAGGAGAAAAGGGTTAAAAGAAAACGGCTTCTCCCTCCTACCAACTGCTCAAATTGTCTACTGATTATTTACAAGTATTTACAAGGATATGCTTTAGCTTACACAAGACCTGAGAACTTGACAGAATCGCCACAGAGCACAAACGATCTGAGCTACTATAACTACTACAACAGTTCAGCAGGCTGGCGTTTCCTGGCGGTGGGAAGGCTGGACAGGAGACAAGAGCGCAGTCGGCGGGCTGTTCAAATAGGTCAGGGGACCCGCCCCCTGACCAATCGCGCGGCAGCAATCAGGCGAGCCAGCCAATGAGCGGACACCACCTGCTCCTAATTCCCTCATTCACAAAAAATAACACACACACACACAAACCAAGGAGAGAGAGAGAGCACTGCAGCAGCACAACACATACATAACAGTACATGACCCGTAGGGTCATAACACATTTCTGATAAATGAAAAGTTATTTCAGTTCATCTTGCAGGGAAATTAAATGTCTGCACCAAAGGTCTTCACATTCCAACCAACAGTTACTGAGATTGTCATAGTTTCACTCAAACAACTTCATGTTAATGTCGACATCTTATATCAGTTGTACTGTTTGGAAACCATGAGTGTACGCAAAACTTTCAGTCAATCCATGCAAAAGCTGCTAATGTATTTTGCAGGAAACATGAAATGCTTGACCTGCCGGTGGCGCCAGAGACAACCAATTCCAATGTCACATGTTCACCGCTAAGCTAAAGCAGCCGCTCTCAGTTTCTGTCAACATTAGTAATAAATAACTATGAATTCACCATTTTGCCCAGATCTTCTCTAAAATTCAACAGCTGCATTCTTAGCCCATGGACCTCTCTTCCATTAATTTTAATGTAAATGTGTAAACATTGAGAAAAATCCAAATCTCACACCCGTGACTTTATGTGGAAAACTCAGACCTGTAAACTCCGTATGGACCCTGGACCTGTGGGGCCCACCACACCAAAATGCCACTCACTGCCCATCCTTATCAAGCTAAAATACAAAAAAATCTTTTAATTCTCCTTTATTTGAATCTACTTCAGAATATAATGGATTAATGCTAACAAATTTGATCAAAATGTATCATGTATTTTTATATAACTATTGAAAAAAATGTGCATGCTGATAGTGGCCCTGTTATGGTTTTGTCGGACACAGTTTGTTTTCTTGTGATGCGAAGAAAAAAAGAAAACAAAGTCTGATATTGTTTTATTGTGGAATTTCCACGGGTTCCCGCTAGTAATAGTAGAAATAAATACTTTCTACCACTAATTAGGCAGAAGCCTATGTTACAGACTTAATACTGTAGCTTGTGCTGAACAAGCTGTGTTCTTCTAAGGACTCAAGTGTGCCACAAAAGAACAAGAAAATTTATTTAGTTCATCTGTTTTCAACAAACGAAACAAAAACAGGATGTTCACACACTCAAAATTGCAGACCTGCATTCCTTCCTTTAGTACTGCATTATGAAGATTTTTGTTTGTAGTTAGCTGGCACGTCTCTTCTGCTTATTTTCAACCTTTTCTTTTTAACTTGACAGCTATGCGCCCCAGCCCCCAGGATGTTGAATAGCTTTCAAGGAACATCTTAAATTTTAATATTACATAACTGTATTAGATATTAAAATATTGTGCAACGCCAGGGGACTGTTCTCTGACTGGAGCGGCAGTAGTTCAGTCCACACGAGCTTGGGTTGGAGACCGGAAGGTGGCCGGTTCAAGACCAGCGTAGACCAAAAGTATGGAGTGTGAACTGGTAGCTGTCTGTGAGCAATGTACAAAAGCCTGCAAGCTGCTCTTAGGGTGCTGTTACGTGGTTGTCCTGCACTCCACTGTGTGTGTGTGTGTGTGTGTATGTGTGTGTGTGTGTGTGTGTGTGTGCCTCTCTGATGTACATCTTTGTTACATATAAGTATGCATGTTTGCAACCAGCAGCAATTACGTAAATCAGGCTGTATGAGAGTTTCATTGGACCCAGACAGAAATGATGATAATGAGGCTGACTGAGATGAAGAAAATGTACATGACAAACAGAAGACGATCAATGACCGTCCCTATCTCCTGCCATTCCTGGGTTATTTTGCTCCCCTGGAAGTGCTTGTCCAGCTGGAGGCGGATGGCCATAAGAATCCGGTTCACCCTCTTCAGTTCTTCCACGAATGGATCCTGGTGGGATTTCCCCACATCATCTCCAGATATGCTCTGCAGATCTCTTGAGGAGATGGAATTCATTGCTGGTTCACACAAAGACAAAGAACAGCTTGCTTTAATCCTAAAGCAATACTACTCGCTAACTAGAAAAGACATAAACAGCCCCCTTAGGTAAGTATTAATTATCACCTAACATCAATACTCTCAGCACATCTCCAAACAAGTACTTTTGCAAAAATCCCATTCCATCAGTAGATGGGATTTATTACACAGCAAATGAAGATTTTGTCCTTGAATGTGATGCGTTTTAAAGGAAAACTGAGCAGGGATTAGCTGTAGACCGACTAAAGTATGACCACTGTCCAAAATCCAAAAGTGCCTGCATGTGAACAAATTAATGGGTTGCTTAACCCCAAAGTTTTTCAAGGTGTTTTCAAGGTCCTGAAATTTTAATCCAACCGAACATCTGTAGGATGTGCTGGACAAACGAGTCACCACCATGGAGGCCCCCCCTCTGTACACACCCACACACACACACACACACACACACACACACACACACACACACACACACACACACACACACACACACACACACACACACACACACACACACACACACACACACACACACACACACACACACACACACACACACACACACACACATATATATTGGAGAGCATATATGTTGATGACAAGACGGAGGGACAAGCCCCTACACGGCATGTACCACCGTCAGATAGTGGAAGTGGCTGATATCAAGAAGACCTACCAATGGCTGAATAAAGCTGGACTGACAGACAGCACAGAGGCACTGATCATGGCAGCACAAGAACAGGCCCTAAGTACAAGGGCAATAGAGGCCAACATCTACCACAGTAGATCTGACCCAAGGTGCAGGCTATGTAAAGAAGCCCCAGAGTCAGTCCAGCATGTGGTAGCAGGGTGTAAGATACTCGCCAGTTCAGCATACATGGAAAGGCACAACCAAGTAGCTGTGATAGTGTACAGGAACATCTGCACCCAGTATGGCCTAGAAGTACCCAAATCCCAATGGGACATACCACCAAAGGTGGTTCAGAATGACAAGGCTAAGGTCCTGTGGGACTTCAGCTTCCAGACTGACAAACAGCTGCTAGCTAACAAACCGGACATAGTGGTGATGGACAAAGAGCAGAAGAGAGCAGTGGTGATAGATGTGGTGATTCCAGCTGACGCCAACAGCAGGAAGAAGGAACACGAAAAGATTGAGAAGAATCAAGGGTTGAAAGAACAGCTGGAACAGATGTGGAAGGTTAAGGTTAATGTGGTCCCCGTGGTAGTAGGAGCACTTGGGGTAGTGACCCCCAAACTGGAAGAGTGGCTCCAGCAGATTCCTGGAACAACATCTGAAGCCTCAGTCCAGAAGAGCACAGTCCTACGAACAGCTAATAAAGTTCATTTAATCTTTGTATTACCTTTGTGTCTTCAGTGAATGAATCAGGAAATACAGAGATGTCCTTGTTTTCCACAATCCCATAATTCCCAATTAACAGATGAAGTGGCATTCACTGAATAATATTGAATAATATTAGATTCATAATAACAGAACATACGTCTACCTGGATTGAGGAAGACAGTGACTATGTTTTTCCTTTTCTTTGGACGTACACAGACCAACACAGCTAAGTACTTTAATGTGAGGACGCTGAGCCAGTGAGGAACCACTCTGTATTCATCAGAGTTAAAATAGATATTAGTGATGATTACGGTCTCCAATAAGCTGGCCACCATCAGAGCGAGACTGAGCGAGAAGAATACGTCTGCAAGAAACATCATGAACAGGCAGAAATTAGTACTTCATTTTGTGCTGAGTATGCTGTTTTTAAAAAAAAATCTCCATCTATACATGCAGATCAGCTAGTTCTTTATATGGAGACATGTTGTACTATAAGAACTTGTGTTGTCAAAACGCTGGAAATTGTGAGGCAGATGGTTAGAGAACTCCCTAAGTAATTCTACTGTATGTACGCCACACTTCAATTTCTAGCACTGTAATGTTTTACAACAGAATTTTGTTTCACAATGTCACTCAGTCACTTATTGTCAACTGCTTCTCCCCAAAATGTCAACTTGTGTTTGGATTTGGTCATTTCTTTACAAGTCAGTGGCACTCGCATGCCTATCTTTAAATCTATTGATTTCTTTCCTGTCAACATCAACCTTATTTAATTTCCTCATAATCAAATGCACTTGTGTAGCACTGACTGTCATACTTGTTTCTTCAATCTCATCTTAATTAAAAGTACAAAATCTGTCAGGAGCCTCTCACTGATAAGAGGCGTTGTTTCCCCGGTGGTGGGCAGCAGGTCATTCATGATGAGCAGGAAAACGGTGTAGCCCAGGATGAGGGTCATCTTGAAGGCAGAACGGTCAACGCTATGGGGAGGCAGCAGGAAGCTGAAGAGGTCCACTGTGACCAGGAAGCAGCTGGGGATCAGAAGGTTCACCACGTAGAGCACTGGCCGACGTTTCAAAATGATCTAAGGGAGAAGCACATTTACGACACCTCTAGATTCAAGATTCTAGATTCCAGATTTAAAACATTTATGTTTGCATGCATTCAAATTAGGGCAAGTGATTTTTTTACTGCCTGTGGGACTGAGAAAACTGTAATTTCATCTGTGCTGTATGTCGTGCATATATGGTACATTTGACAATAAAGTTGTCTATGACTAAGAAGATTCACATAAGGTTTTTTCCTAAATTGTTTCTGCATGACATTTTTCAGAGTGGCAAAGAAAGCATTTTCATATTTTGCTTTGAAAAATTGCCACTGAGTACAGTACATTTTGAGATATAGCTTCATTCATTCATTCCTCTTCTTACCCACTTCTTATGCTTTTTGTGGGTCACAGGGGTTGCTGGAGCCTATCCCAGTGGGCATACAGGTGAGAGACGCGGGGCACTCCAGGCCCGAGTGAGATAAAACTTATTTTAGATATTACTGCAGTGCTTTAAAATTTTGAAAAAAGTATTCTGATATATATATATATATATATATATATATATATATATATATATATATATATATATATATATAAATTGCATGTTACATATATATGTGTGTGTATGTATTTCTTTATTTTTTGTGCTTAGTTGTTAAATTGTTTCTCATAGTAGAATATATGTAGCTAGGTCAAGTTGAAAACTTTCAAAATGAAGTGGTTACAGAGCCCTCATACTGTCCAATATTGCTCCATTAGTTGTCCACAATGTCCAGTGTGAGTCCACATGGCGCGTACCTGGGCTGACGTCGAGTCACGTCAGACACTTGTGGCGCGTTATAGTCACACACTCACTTCATGGATTAATGAGATGTGGAGCGAAGACGGGTGTCTATCGACAGTTTTGAGGAGAGACACTGCACTGACCACGTTGAGGATTTTAGAACTACTTTTTGGTGTAAGTTATTTATGTTTTTTTTACTGGTTTTGGGTTATGTTAAGGACTTGTTTTGGGGTTTGGTTATGTGTAGGGCAGAGCAGGTAGACCGACGTGCTTTTTGATGTCCGTCGCCATTTCTGAAGAGAGTCCTAGGCTAGGATATTAAGTTATGTGTGTTATGACAATACATTGCATATCTGAAATTATTCTGTGTAATGTATTATGTTGTATTGCTGAAATGATACTCAATAGTGTGTATTTTACTTTATATTTACTACTGTCTTGACATGGTCAATTTTTAGTTTTAACCAAGAAGGTTTTCATTTGCACATAGCCCGGTAACATTTATATTACATAGATAAAAGGATAATAACTTTTAAGGATGAGAGTTATCTGTTATGTACTTAAAGGTCCCATATTATTCTGTTTTAAATTTGTGTCATTCAGCTGCCAGATGTCCAACTACACTGTATTTGAAATTTGTTAAGTGCGCCACATGAACATGCACGCTGCTGTCGGATCCCCTATAGTCTGAAACTTGTGTGACCTTCAGTAACTTTGTTACTACGTGTTTTTCCACTCTTGTTTTCCATGATATAACTGTTGATTTTTCTGTACTAAGCATGGAGCTGCTTTCTCAGTCAGCTGAACGTGACTCGTGGCTCATTGTGTAAATACGATGAGACCGGCTGGTAAACATCACGGAGGATTTTCTTTTTTTTTGGAGGAAAACAAACAATGTTAGCAAATGGGATAGAAATCAGTGGAAGAGATAACAGGTGAGTTCGGACAGGATCTAATTAAAGCTGTGGTTCCTGACAATCGTCACGGACAATGAGAGATCGCTGGCTAACGACACCGGGGAGCTAAGCTAACGCAGTTTAACTGGAATGGTAAGACAAAACGTATTATATTCGTGAAATATATTGAACTGTTGGCTGTTTCCTACTTTATCTCCGTCCTCTAAGCCTTCGTCGCATTGACGTGGAGGATAAAATCAATATAGCACTTTACTCATACTCATAAGCAACTGTAAATAAGACAAAACTCTCTCTTTCAGTTTGTAGCTCTGATCCAGGTCATTACCACATTACCGTAGCCTGAACATGAACTACACCCCGAGAATGACCACGCCCTTATCCAGGTGGGCAATCATGACTCAGGATAGGTCAACCACTGTGAATCACGCTGGGTGTGACATCACACACGGTCCTTTTTGAATCCGATCATTTTGATTCTGTCCAGCCATGAATTCCAAAGGATTCTAAATGTTTATTGGTGCGGGAAGTGTTTGTTTTTCAAATTCTAGGATTTGGTAGGGTTAGGGAGGACCACTATGTATACGTAGAGACCTGAAAAAATGGGTTTTTCATAATATGACCCCTTTAATTGCATAGTTTTTTCTACACAACAAAAACAGTATACACATATAATTAGTATGTTTTCAAATATTGCAATCAAAATAAAAGATAACAGAAATAAATAATAATAATGCTTACAAAGTATGTGACCTGAGAGAAAATGCTTTCTTCCAGGACCAGGGTTGATGGAACTACGTTAACGTCTATGAGCTCCCACTCCCCTTGAGTCGTTATCTGACTTATGGACTCCTCCAGAACTTCTTCCGCTGTGGTGCTCTCAGTCATCCGCACGTCATCAACTTGAATAAAAGTTAAACAGTTCAGAGTTACCAGACGTACATATTTAAGTTGTAGGTTCTCAGTTATTCAGGTGATGGTCACGGTTTTTAGTTAATGTCCATCAACACATATTGACAAATATATAAAAGTTTTTACTGGAGTTTATGTCAAATTATCAAGAGAGAAAATAAGGTCTAATGAACTTTGATTGGTAATGTGAAATGTTTGCTTGTGAGTTTGGATGTGTGAAAAATGACTCCAAACTTACAGTAAAAGAGAAACAGTTTGACTTACTTGTGTGTAAATATGTTTCAAATGTCAGTGAGCAGTTCTGGACATCGAAAGGAAAAGTGTAGATGAGTAATCTGCAGGTGCTGACCACTCGGACTACTTTATCATCGTACACAAACCCTGTGCTGTTTATGTAGACATATGGAGTTATGGGAGATTTATCCTCCTCAGTGCTGGAAAGTAATGAAAAAAACAATACAAGGATTATTAATGATGGAATCCCAGAAGATTCTTAGAAGACAAAATGATTTTGTATGATTTTAAAAAAAAATCTTTTCATTGTTAGCACGTTGCATTGCTTCAATTTGTATTAAACACTCCACCATGAGTTCATTTTCTTGATTAAAAAAACCCTAAGTGTGTAATTGATTTTTGGAACATGAAGTTCACAGATAATTCCCCTTCTTCAGCCAGGCTTTTCCAAGTGTGCATTATGGATTTTGCTTTTCAGTTTTTACTTTACATTTGCTTGTCAACTTTAGATAAGTTTTATCAATATTGAATTCTAATAGAATATTTTAATTGTAACTTACAACTCTGTGATGTGGACATCAGGATACCAAAGGTTTTCCCGAAGGATAGAGACTCTTGTTGTTCCACAATCCTTCTCATCCCAACTCAGCCCATATATTTTCCACTGCTACATTTGATTGAACATAATTACAAGGGAGAACTTTGAAAATGCTGGTTCACATGAATTGATGAATGAAGGAATGAATGCATGAATAAATGAATAAACAAACAAACAAACAAACAAAACATATTAAAATTATTTTTTAGGGGTTTGGTGGGAGTTAGGGGTGTAATGATGACTTGATTACTGCTTTAAAACTCACCAGAACTTGCCATATGACTGTTGTCAGGGTTTGGGTTTTCTCATCCTATGGATGAGACACATTTAAAGTTATTTAGAGCCAGGAATGCCGCTTACATCTGAATTAAATATTTGTGCAGACTCACCACACTTATAATGCCCACCACAGTGACACCGATGGATATGTCAAGTGTATCTGCAAAGTCTCTTACAGGGCGCACCAATTTCTCAGTGAATAAAGTCTTCTCAAGTTCATTGTACAAGGATTTAGGTGTTGGGCTGGTGCAGTTTAAAGCTGCAACAAAACCTTAGATTTAAAAGAAAAGATAGAAAACAATGTTGGTAAAATTATATGAGTATGGTACAAGCAGTGTCAACATAGACTTCTGTGACTTTCAAGGTGGAAAGATGGAGCATGAGCTCCGAAGGCTAGACAGACATAGCAAAGACAGTCCTAGCAAAGATACACACTCCACAGAATTACAATGTCTACTTGTTTCGCTTTTTATTTGTTTCGTTTTGCTTTGATGTGTGGCACCTTGCTCTGTAACGTGTTACCAATTGACCGCATTGTCTGGGGTCTGAAACAACATTAATGTATGTTGTATAAGGCATAGGACCTACAACACTAAGCTGCTTTATTTTAACTGTTCATGACCTAATTTTTGTTCTGGTGTATGAAATTACTCATTTAAGCCTCGACTTCAGTTGGATCCCTTTCAGAAGAACTTCACAAGATAAGTCTAGACTGACATTTTATTTTATAGAGACCCAACAATCCCCATGATTAAGTATTTGGTGACAGTCCCTTTTGACAGGCAGATCCAAGAGGATCAAGGATCAAGAAGGGTTCCCCTGACCTATTGGGATTTTTTAAATTTAATTTTGTATACTATAGTAATCCCTGAAGGAAAAAATAAGAGCACACTCTAGTTTCAAACTGTGTCTCGGCAATGCTCGGGAGGTGAGGTGACACCTCCCACTGTCAAGCTCACACTCAGGAGCTTGGGCGGGCGCAGGAATCGAACCGCCGAACTTGGAACATTGGACGACCCACTATGTTGTCCAAGAGAGAGAGAAAGGAATGGTGGAGGTAGATGGGGAGAGAGTGCAGTGTCGTCTCTACAATTTTCCAGAAAAATTACAATTTAAGCATTTGATGAATTTGAAAAAAAAAAAAATCAAATGTTGAATGTTGAAGTTTTAAATTGAATATAGGCTTGTGGAGATGGAGATATTTTAAGTTCTGAACTGTATAGTTGCATAGTTTGATTTATGAGTGCTTAGTTAGGATTTAACTTGGACACAGGTCTAAAAAGATTCGGCTATTAAATGGATACACAAGTGAAAAATGAACATCTTCAAGGACCTGGAAGTAGTTTTTGGATTACTTTTAGTAGCAGCTTTAAAATAGTTTTAGGAAAAGATTCAAAATTATAGAAGTAGTCTTTACCAAGCTGAGCTTGGTTGTTGCATTATCATTGAGTTTATTTTGTTGGTGCCTGACATTTCCCACTGACTTCAATGATTTTTTTTTCTGCTGCACAAACATGTTTAACTAGAAAATTAACATAGAAATGTTCAAATAAAGAGAACAAACATTAGAGCTACTGACAGCTGAGGTAAACGGTAATAGAAGAAAAAGACCTATGTTAATGTTTTAATTATTATTATTATTATTATTATTAAAAATACTTGAAGCCTGTTTAATGAAGAATATTTTATTGTATATTTGCTAGTATTTTAATATTTTTCACGTCAAAAAAATATCTTCCAGCCTTACCGTGATACAGCATCAAACAGGTGAAGGAGAGCTTTGTGGACTTGACCATGATTTTCAGTGTCTTAAATATCAAAATACAAAGAAAAAAAAATCCAATGGTAGCCTTAGTCACCAGAAGACATGCTGCTGGAGTAACTCAGACATGGAATGTTTAACCACCTCCAGGGGAAGCTGTGCTCTATTCCTAACAGAGATCCGCCCATCTTATGATCATGTAACATGTAGGAGCTTTTCAAATGATCATCACTCGAATTTGCATGTTTTTGGTCAACATCTTCTCTTCTGCTTTCTGAGGCGGGGCAAACACATTATTATGCATTCATCTTAATTTGCCCTTTAGAGATCTGTCTCTTTGCCTCACCGTCCAAAACCACTGTAATGCCAACACAATTTCATTTGCATTTCATTTGATAAACATTTCTGCAAAATGAAAAGTTGTGTCAGTTCAATTTGATGGGAAATTAAATGTCTGCACCAAAGGTCTTCCAACCAACATCTTATATCAGTTGTACTGTTTGGAAACCATGAGTGTACGCAAAACTTTCAGTCAATCCATCCATCCATTGCTAATGTATTTCACAGGAAACGTGACAGGCTTGACCTGCTGGTTGCGCCAAAGAGACAACCTTCCAACTTTACGTGTTCACCGCTAAAGGAGCCACTGTCAGGTTTCTGACAAAATAAGTAAAAAATAACTGTATTTTTGGCCCACGGACCTGTCTTCTATTAATTTTCATTAAATGTGTAAACAGTGAGAAATGGCCCTATCTCACACACACATGGCTTTATCCAGAAAACTCAGACCTTTAAAAAGACGGAAGCTAAACCCACATGAATAGAACATGTAAATTTCATATGGACCTGTGGGTAAAGGGTCCACCACAGCAACATCCCACTCACTGCCCTTCTTTATCAAGCTTAAGTACAAAAAATCCTGAATTCTCCTTTATTTGAATCCACTCCAGAATATTCTGGTTTAATGCTAACAAATTTAATCAGAGGCAGAGAGCTGCTGACCTTGACAGAGGATATTGTTGGGCAGTGGAAAGAATACTTTGAGGATCTCCTCAATACCATGCTACCATGTCTTACACAGAGGAAGAAGAGGCAGAGGTCTCAGAGGTGGACTCGTCCATTACCCAAGCTGAAGTCACCGAGGTGGTTGCCAAACTCCTTGGTGGCAAAGGGGGGGTGGATGAGATTCGCCCACAGTGATGTGGTCACTGTATAGGTCTGTCATGGTGAAGGAGGAGCTGAGTCGTAAGACAAAGCTCTCGGTTTACTGGTCAATCTATGTTCCTACTCTCACCTATGGTCATGAGTTTTGGGTCATGCCCAAATATAAGTGGCTGAAATGAGTTTCCTCCGTAAAGTGGCTGGGCGCACCCTTAGAGATAGGGTGAGAAGCTCAGTCAGCAGGGAGGAGCTCGGAGTAGAGCCGCTGCTCCTCCACCTCGAGCGGAGCCAGCTGCAGTGACTCTGTTCCGGATGCCTCCTGGACACCTCCCTAGGGAGGTGTTCCGGGCATGTCCTACCGGGAGGAGACCTTGGGGAAGACCTAGGACATGCTGGAGGGACTATCTCTCTCGGCTGGCCTGGGAACATCTCGGGATCCCCCTGGAGGTTTCTAGGGAGACGGAAGTATGAGCATCAATCCTGAGACTGTTGTTCCTAGCGACCTGGCCCCGAATAAGCGGTTGAGGATGGATGGATGGATAGTGGCCCCACTAGGTTTCTTTCTTTGACGTGCAAATTTCACAGATTCGTCAGCTTTATATGAAAAAGACTTTTTATCAGTTCTTAATCATCATAAATCTTGCATTCTAATAAAGATTTTCTTCCGCTTTTTCTATCTGCTTTTGTTTAGTATACTGTATTTATCATGAATTACTGACCCTTGAGGAATTAAACGATTGTCCTCGTTCAGCTCTCTTGAGTTTTTGCGTCAGGTTGATAAACAAAAGTTGGACGCACAAAAGTATTTATTGAGGAATTCCACATCACTATGACTTTAGTTAGTTTGATACAGCATTTTCATTTAATGGTAAACTCCTATATCACACAATGGTTTCCATTTTGTCATCCATTATTTCAGGTCTTTGTGTTTCTTTGATGTCCTGAGAAAAATTGTAGCTGATTTTATGCAGATCCAGGTTAAAGTCAACAACACAGAAGCCAAGTTTGGTATAAAATCAGTTCAAAGTCACAAAACAAAATAATAAGAATGGAATATCAACTACTGTCATTTTAAGTATCAGGTATCAGACAGGATGCTAAGCATAAAAGAGATTGTTCTATTATATTCGACTGCTCTGGCTGAATAATAGGAATACTAAGGAAAGCAACTAATTTGCTGTCACAAGAAAACGGACAGAGTTCACACTTTTCTTTACAAAATGAAATACAGAGAAAAGACTTTGTAAACATCACAGGACAAACAACTGCAAATCTTTGCTAGCTAGTTATGCATTTGCTTTTAGTTTGCTTTTCGCTAATAAATTCTTGAATCCCATGCAGCCCTGGTTCAAATGTAATTTATGTGTATTTAGGTCTGTGTAATCCAGACACACCACATGGAGATGATGACCAGGGCATAACAACAGATGAGTAATAGATAAATGCGGAAGAGCAGGTAGTCAAGGACATATCCAACGTGGCACCACTGGTCCTGCAGCTCGCTTTCCTTCTGCAGAGAGATGAGGTGGGAGCGAAGGTCTCCTAGGTATTGACAGATCTGTTGCAGTTCGGGCAGAGATGCTGTGTAGGACAAAATCAAAATGACTGATCACAGTCTACACCCTGAAATGTGTCAGCCTTGGTTGTTAGGTTTTCCTGAAATGTTTTCAAATGGCAAAGATAAATAAATTTTTAAACACATTTTGTTTAGTTAATGCTTATTTCCTTCACTCATATGCATCTACTGTATACTGTGTCAATACTTACTTTATCAGAAGTAGTATTTGTTATTCACTGAGATTGTGTGATTACCTCCAATGATGGGTGCGTGCTGGGCATTCATCTGGGAGTCAGGTTGGATGATCCCTGGTCCTGAACGACTATCTGAGCGGCCAGGCGTATCCTTTTCTGGTACTGAAGGGGACTGGAGGTCCTCGGGCCATCGGTAGCAGATGAGACTCGCGATGTGTTTCAGGACAACCACCCTCACCCAGTTTGGAACCTTCTGATATTTCATGGAGCTGTGGTGGAGGACGTTAGTAATGATGACTGTCTCCAGTAGACTGATGACCATGAGGGCCAAACACACAGAGAAGTATATACCTACATCAGATGGATTAACAAAGCAAATGATGAGATTAATTATGTCCATTTTAAAGCTGAAACATTTGCAGTGAGTTTTTTTTTCACTAACTATTACACATTTTTTTTATTTAAAAAAAATATACTGTATATCTACCATCTACTTTGTTGTATTCAGGTGAAGAATTTTGCACCAACTATGTTCTACAGATGAGAAACGTCACTAAATGATCTTTTTTCACTTTGACATTAGCTAACTTTTCCTGAAATGTGCAACACTACCTTCATTTAATTTTTGCATGAATGCCGTTCACCACCAGGGTGCATAAATAAACTTTGGGTCATTTTAGGCCCAAGCTGAAAATCATAGTCACAGACTACTAAACTCACAAGACCTGCAGATTTCTGACAGACAAACTGTCGGCCAACACAGGTCTGGGATCAGCGAGTCACCAGATCTCAATCCAACTGGACAGCTATGATGTTAGTTATGGTGGAACTATCGTAGCACTCATATGTCACCTTCACATAGCACTACCTCTAACCTATAATGGGTGTGCCATTTGCTGTACTAGGGAGCAAGTCATTCATGATGAGAAGAAAGACAGTGTATCCCAAGATAAGGGTCATCTTGAAGGAGGCGCGGTCAACGCTGTGTGGAGGCAGGTAGAAGGACAAGATGTCAATGAGCATCAGAAAGGAGCTGGGGATCAGTAGGTTGACCACATACAGCACCGGGCGCCGCTTTATGACCACCTATGCAACAACAGTCTGTATGAACCATCACCTTCAATATAAATACTATGAATAGGTCACTCAAAGGAATCATAAATTACTATCCGTAAACTATTTCAAATGAAATGCATGATTAAAAAGGCTCATTCCTATTTCTGTGTTAAAACAGCAATTTTATAAGGCAAAATAAAATATGAGAGAAGAGAAGAGAAGAGAAGAGAAGAGAAGAGAAGAGAAGAGAAGAGAAGAGAAGCCTTTGGGTTCATTTTTGACTAAATAAATGAGACATAATATAATTATGGTCAGTGATTTCTCTCACCCAGAAGGTGATGATGTCCCACTCATCAATTCCAAATTGGAGGATGGAGGTCTCTCCCAGTATGTCCACAAGCTCCCATTCACCACTGGCTTCTAGGTACCGCTTTGAATTTTTAGACATTTCCTGAAACGTCAGAGCTGGGCTGACTCTCACATCCTTAACTGTGAGAGAGAAAAGCAGAATGAGAGAGAGAAATACCTGTCCAAAGATTTCCTAAATACAATCTAAACTAACCAGAATGAATAAGGTCTGTAAATGTATGAACTTGCATGATTGTTAAATATTAGTCAGTCCTCACTGGTGTGCATGTAGGAGCCAAATGTAAATGTGCAGTTTTGCACATCAAAAGGAAAACTGAAGATCTTCAGGTTGCAAGCCGAGACAAGACGCAACATTCTGTCCCATCGAATTTGACCTGTGTGGTTCACGTAGACGTAAGGACACGCTTGAGAAACATCATCGTCTACACTGTGGAGGTTGGGTTTGCAAGGGTAAGGAGGAATTAAAAGAAATACACAGAGAGAAAATCCCATTCAAAAAGTAATTCAACGGTAAAATCTTTCAAGCAAAGTTTTTGCTCTTGCAGCTTTGCAGGCTGGATTTCAAACATGTGGTGATCCCTAAATGACTATGTCTGGGGTTTTATATTAGAGAACTGCATTCAAACTACCAACCTGCAACAGCATACCACTGAGCCTGCTCTATAGAAATTATATAGTTTTACATGCATCTGTTTGAGGGCGCCCATGATTATGTAATGAGATATTCATTTGTGTGTACCAGAGCCTCAGGCCTCCACTGACTAGAAATAAAATCTGAACTCACAACTCATAAACGATGATGTCTGGAGACCAGAGTTTCTTCACGGGCAGAGAAATTTTGGTCACGCCATCACACTGATCAGGTTCCCAAACCAGGAACTCATGATGCCAATACTTCAGTGAAATAAATCAGAAATTAGGTTAAACTTTGATCATTGCATCAAAATATCAGCTTATTTGTCATTTTACATACATGTTACATCAGTAAAAAAAATTGCCTCAGTCTTCCTTACATGTATATACAGAGTTTTATGTCCATACTACATACCAATCGTAGCCACAAGAAAGTTGTGAGTATCTGGGTTTTCTCATTCTGAAACAAAATGAATCTCATGTGAAGTTGAGATCTTTTGCCACCAGGTTACACTTGTCAAAAATATAATGTTTGTAACATTAATAACTCTTACAATGATGAGTAATTTTTTCCTTTTTAAAAAAAAACATATACAGCATGTGTAATTTATTACAGCCAACATTCTTTGACCTGACTTTCCTTTTTTCAGGATTTAATCCGTTAAAGCCTTTGAAATCAGTGGAATTAGTTTTAAATATTTCTGTCAAATCTCAAAGTGAACGTACCACACCCAGGACAGCATACAGAGTAAATGAGATGTTGGTTATGGTTGGGTTACTGAGATTTACTGCTGGCCTGAAGGGCTTTAAGTCAAACACAGCCTGCATGGACTCGTAGGTTGGGCCGCTGTGGCCTTCCTCACAGGACAGCGTACTTAAACACTGAGACACTGACAAGAGAAAGTTTTCTTAAAATTTCTTATTATTATGAGAAACACATGTTAATTTATAGTTTGCAATTTCAGCCACATAATACCGCTAAAATTAACTATATACCTTGCATCGACAGGTTTATATATGAGTTGTTGAGAAGCAACAAAACTATGATAACGTATTTGCTAATTGCGAAGTTGCTGCGTAGAAGATTATTGTAGATGTAAAATTCTGAAAATCAAAATTAAATGGAAATTTAAAAAATAAACAAAATGGAAAACATTCTTCAAAGTTAACACAACATAACAATTCAAATGACTTAAAAGGGTCCTTTACTTAAAATTCATCACTACTGACTTACCACAATTGTGATACATGTTTGACAGAAAATAATTTTTCCTACAGGGAAAAAATTCTATTTTATTTTATTTTATTTTATTTTATTTTATTCTATTCTATTCTATTCTATTCTATTCTATTCTATTCTATTCTATTCTATTCTATTCTATTCTTATTCTTCTAGTTTTTCAGGGCTTACTCTCATTATACAGTCTAACATCTTATTGTAAATGTCAAATTGCATTTACTTTAGTAATCAAAAAAAGATTAGAATATCATCTCATGATTATTTAAACCTGAAACAGGTAAAGTAATAATTACGATTATCAATTACCACTTCAGTTATCGACTGCAGTTTAGAACTAAGCAATCAAAACATACATTCAAGTAACTAAAAAGTCAAAAGTTTAGAATGAAAATCTTGTCATTACCTGATGTCAAAAGAAAACAAGAGATGATAGCGACAGTTTGCTGAGAAAGATTCATGCTGGATGATTCTGATGAAGATAATGTTTCCCACAATCACAGATCTATGAGTTAAAACAAAGATCATACACACACACACGCACGCACGCACGCACGCATGCACGCACACAAACACAGCGATGTGCATGTTCAGTTGGTAATTTTATATCTGAGTGTAAGCCACAACAGAAAAATGAGTTGTTGTTTATTAAATTTATTATTAGTTATTAGAAGAAGAAGAAGAAGAAGAAGGAGAAGAAGAAACACAAAACTGTGTGATGTACAGAGGACCATAAACACACACAAGACAAGACAGGACTTGTTGTTTCACACCTTTGGTAACCACTCAACCCATTGTATTTTTAAACCCCTCTATCTGTGGGGGTTAGAATCTGTTCCTTGGCTCCAGTGTTGTATACTGCTACATTTGTTGTTATGTTGTTAAGACTCTTGAGTGTCAGTGATTGAGGGTCAATGTTTGGTGTATATTGCTTATTGGTACATTGCCCAGTAGATCCTTTTGCATTGTTGAAAGCGTTTTGTAAGACAAAGTCTGCAGTCGCCATTCTTAATGACAGTTAAACATTGACTCTGAAACATGCAAATTGACAAGAAGAGAGACTACAAAACTAACAAAATTACTGTTTGGCTGTACGAGCATACATCATCCACCTCAGGTAATGTCATCAACTAACCACAGCATATATACTGTATGTAAGGCAGCATCATTAAGATCAAAAATGAAAAATGATCTTTTGTTACCAAAAGTGTTTCAAGTTCCATAAAAGAAAACCTTATTAAATTGCAGCAGCACACAATGATAATAATATAAAATGTGATGTAGTTTGTGTTTTTTACATTCACATTTAGTCATCCCGCAGACTATTTCATCCAAACTTACAATTGAGGGGCACAATAAATTGATTTCATATTCATTGAGCTGATTTTTGTTCAGACCTACATACGTACATTATACGAAATGTTTCTTTCCTATTATTACTGTTGCATGGAATATCGGTCTCAGGCAAATAAAAAAACTTGCTGAGTCACTTCATTAACTGCTCCTCTATGTTCAGCACAGGAAATCATGTGTAGAAGTACGTCTTTTGGACCCAAAAGCAGCACTCTCCGACCTGTAGATTGGTAATGGTCTTTATTAGTTCACAAAGTGTGTCAGCAAAACAGAGAAAAGGTGATGGACGGACATAATTCAAGTAGGAATAGGCAGTTTGTGGTTGGGGACAGAAGTCCAGATATCCAGGACAGGTAATCGGAAACAGGCCGAGTCAATACTGGGAAGGCTTTCCAAAATGCTAGAAAGTCACACATGAATCATACTGAACAATCTGGCAGAGAATGCATGGTGAGAGCAATATAAATGGATGGTCCATTGGGAACCAGTGGCAGCATCAGGTGAGTGGAGTTTGGTCTGATAAGGAGTGAGTAGCTGGCAAAAAGGTGAGGAGGAGCAAGTGGAAAATGCAGACTGTGACATGGTGACAAGATCATTGTGATATACTTGTTGAATATGGAATGTTTAGATCCGAAATGGAATATAGGTTAGAATTATCAGTTTTGTCAGGATTAATTTTACATCTTGACAACTTGTTATTAATGTATGAGCATACAGTGCTTCTGAAGTTGAGTTGTATGTTTCCCTAATATAATGTGATACGTATAATGTATGTGATGTGGTTATATGTGTTAGCATGCCTGGGATCTGTAGATAAAAATAAGCTAGTGGTGCAAACAATCTTTTCTAAGCTTTGGTACTAATATATTTGTGCATTTGCTATGATGTGAATAAATTTAATAAACTAAATATCTGCAAATCATCCAAATCCACTATATAATGTAAAGTGGTGATACTTTGGTTGTAGTCATAAGCAACTGAATCTATGACAACATTAATTCTTGTTATACTGAAGTTTTGGAGCTGTAATTCTTCCTAAAGTGGAGATGGAATGAAGAGCATAATAAGTAAAAGACTTTTTGCACACCTGTGTAACCACTCACCCATTTTATTTTTTAACACCTCTACCTATGGGAGTTATACACTCCATTACCCACTGTTGTGCTTATTAGTGTGTTATTTAAGAACCATGTTAGTGGTTTTCTCTGTATATGATTACACAAATGGAAAAGATATGACGTAATTAAAATTGTTTTTGCAAGTAAGGTGACGGTAAGGTACTTTTTCTCAGGTGACTCACTTCATTGTTGTACTTTGGCGGAGTTTGAGTGTACATAGTCTGACTATATTGGCTGTTGATTTTGGATGTTGGTATAGGTGGTTCTAGGGTGGGGACCAGAGGTGCTCTAGCTGATTCAAATCTGATTGGCTCCTGAAGTTCCTTTCTGTAGTTTATATTTTTTATGTAGATTTTAGAACACCTTGTACTATAGTGGTGCTTGGTGACATGTACAAGAAGGTTACAGTGGGAAAGATTCAGTTCTCTTTTTTTGAGGCATGCCATTTTTTTTTAAAGGAAAGTCAATCAAACACTATACCACATTTATTTTTCCTCCAGCTGTCTCCATTCACAAATTGCAGACTGCAGCACAATGGCTCAAAGCCATAGTCTAGTGATTATATGACAATGTGCAACTATGAATAACACAGTAACTGGAATATGAACACATTTTGATTCCTATAACAAATATTCTAAATACATAGCCATATTACAATATTTTAATGCTGTCACTTGTCTACTGACTGTATGAGTTCAACCAGATAACCATAATAGTAATGAAACTGATTGAAATGAAAAGAACGTAGAGGCCGAACAGTAGGCGGTCTATGATGAAACCTAACTGCATCCACTCCTCTGAGCTCTGGCTTCCACCCAGGTGTTGTTCCACCTGGAGGCGGAGGGCGGTGAGATCCCTGCTCATGTTCCGTAGCTCCTGATCAGTGTTAGTCTCCTCTACTGGCTCCTCTGCTTTTGGAGGCCCTATGTCAGCTATTTGTTGTGGTGCCACAGTGTTGAGTTTCAAACCTGTTTTTTGAGAAAAAAAATAAAAAAAGGCTGAGGTCTTCAATCTACAAAGTGCTTGTGTTTCTCTACTAATACTTGATACTTAACTACATACTGTATTGACCTTTTTACCTGAACCTATTGGCTCTTTAGTCTTCTGAGGCAGGCAGACAACCCTGCCCAGAATTTGCAGAACAACCACTTGGGCCCAGCGAGGGACAGGAGAGAAGTTACAAGAGCTGCCTAGCAGATTGGTGACGAAGATGGTCTCAAGTAGACTGGCCACCATCAGAGCCAGGCAGAGAGAGAAGAACACGTCTGTGAAGAAGAAGTGAAGCCATCATCCATCACAAAACATTTCATGTCTTTTAAAAAGTTTCATCCAAATACATCAGGTAGCACTTTGCCCCAGAGGGTAGCTCTGTTGCCTCACAACTAGAAGGTTCTTGCTTCAATTCCTCCTTGTACCATTTGTTGTCAAGTTTGCATATTGAACTCTGCATCTACGTGGGTTTGCTCCAGGTTCTCCAGTTTCTTTCCTCATAAATAACATGAAACTTAGGTAAATTGGTCACTGTAGATTGACTGTAGGTATGACCGCAAGTGTGAATGCATATTTGTCTTTCTATTTGCCCTGCATTAATCTGGCAACTTATTACAGGTGGGATGGGCTCCCGTGACCCACATTTCGATAAGTGACTAAAGATAAGGTAGTTACTGATCATCTCAACTTCAGGAAAACAAATGAATTGGTTCATGCAGAACATATGGTTAGTCTAAGGAAGCAATTATATTCAAGTCCAAACATCAATTGAACACAGTATCTGGCTGTGGTAATTATGGCCATTGATGCCTACAGAACAGGTGACATCAACTGAACACTGCAGGAGCAGTTTATCCTAGATTCATTTCAGTTCCTCTCAATTTCCTTTTCTATGAGCATATTCAAGACAGTTGTGAATTTGGTTTTAGTATTAAAAAAGAAGCCTGATCATTGTGTCATTCAGTAAACTCATTAACATGGCACAGCTATCAGCCTCCATTCCTAACGCTGCGTCATTCTTACCCATAGTTACAAATGGAGCAACAGCAGAATAACAGCATGGAAACAACACAACAACACAAACAGCTTTCAGAGAACTTTCAGTGAGACTGAATACAACTGACTTAGGAGAGGTATTGAGTTGCCAGTGATGGGTAGCAGGTCGTTCATGATAAGCAAGAAAACCGTATAACCCAGGATGAGGGTCATCTTGAAGGAGGATCGGTCCACAGTCTGGGGGGGCAGCAGGAAGCTGAAGAGGTCCACCGTAATAAGGAAGCAGCTGGGAATCAAGAGATTCACCACATACAGGGTGGCGCGGCGCCTCACTCTGATCTGGAGACGGAAAAATAGCTTCACGTTTTCCTGTACTTGACATCATTTTTGGTGCTTAGTGTATGCTTATAGTACAATAAATACACTGTTGATAATTCGACACACATCCAACGTTGTTTTAAAGAATAAAAAACTCTTCTAGAGCCTTATTGTTCTGAAGTATAAAATAAAATAAGTAAAATACAAATACAGCTTTTCATTTTACGTTCCAGTTTGCAATCAACCCACATGAAACGCAAGCTCATCAACAGGTTCTCCATCATCACGTCCTAAGGTGAACTTGTTGGAGGTGATATCAAGCAGCTCCCACTCCCCCATGGTGGTCATCACCATCTTTGAATACTTAGTTATGTTTTCCACAGACTTCCCCAGCAAAACCTTTACATCTGTTGCTGAGGAGATAATAGACTAATATAATACTCCATAAGGTCATTGCAAAAAACAAAAAGCAAAACAAAAAAAGACAGAAAATTCACAAAGAAGAGGCCATGCTAGAAGCGTAAAATTTCTTATTACATTATCTCAACAAAAAACATTGATTGGTTAATAAATGGACAGTTCTTTAATGAGTTTCCTCCTTACATATACATTTCTCAAGCTTCTGTCCAAATCAACATATCAAAATCATAGTTTGGCGAAGGGCCTTACTAAAATGGAGGTAGGAGTTAAAAGTCAAGGTGCAGTTCTGTATGTCGAAGGGGAAGGTGTAGATATCGAGGTTACAGGAGCTAACAACCCTGACTGGTTTAGCGTCATGCACAGACCCATCGCTGAACAGATACACATACGGTACAGGTGGGGCTGTGTCTTCATCCACACTGTAAAACAATCCGGAAACCAAGAAATGAATTTACAACAATGCCTACAAAACATTGGAATGGCATATTTAATTTATGTCTCAATAAGTAATTATTTTGTACTGAAAGGTAGCATGAATGATCTCTTTATATTCATAATACTTACAATTCATTAATCACAATATCTGGCACCCAGAATTTATCTCTGGGAAGGGAAATCCTGTCTGTGCCGCACTGGATTGGATCCCAACTAACAAATTCGTTCATCCACCACTAATGAAAAAGAAAATGTATTAGAGCACTGAACTGACGTACCATAAAGACATAATGATCACTGGAATGAATGAATGAACAAACAAACGAATGAACAAACAAAAATAAAATAAAATAAACACACACACACACACACACACACACACACACACACACACACACACACACACACACACACACACGCACATACATGCATCCATGAATGAATGAGTAGATGATTATTGCAGTACAGTACTCACATAACTCAGCCAAAGGTAAGTTAGCAATAGTTGAGACTTTTCATCCTGGAAGACAAAAAAAGCTACTTTGGGGACCACCTTACGCAGAGGTCCCCAAACTTTTTTACATGTCTGTCCGGTTTAATGTCAGACAATATTTTCAGAGACTGGCCTTTAAGGTGTGGAGGACAAATACAACTGAATAAATAATTGCTTTAAGGAACACAAGGGATGACAGTTGTTGTGTAACGAGATTCAGCATCATTTTTGAAGAGTGGACTACAGCAAAATGAATGAGTCTAATTATAAGTTACATGATGATGGAGTGCTGCTGTTGTAATGACAGAATATCAAAAATGTTGTATTGAAATTTTACATTATCATTACTGATTTGCCATTACTGAATTTTGTTTAACTCTGCAGCGTTTCATTGAGAATATTGCGCTGTAGCCCAGAGTAACAAGAGGTACAGTCCACAGCAGTTTACTTCTGATTCATCTTTGTGTACAGAGCTGAACCTACCACTCCTAGTATCCCATACAAGGTGAAGAAAGTGCTGACATTGGTGCGGGTTGCCGTGTCCATGACAGGTCGTATGGCACTGAGGTTAAAGACCGGCGTCAGAGCCTTCAGCAGGGCAGGCTGGTTGGGCTCAGAGCAGTTCAGCTTAATGGCATCACACAAAACTGATGGCAGGAAGTCCAGTTATGAAAATGAACATGAGTAGGTTAAAAATGTACTTGTCATTGTACTCATCATGACAACTTTTAACATAAATAATAAATATCTGCTGGCAGACAAATTGTACATATGCTATGGACTGGATAATGATTTTTTTTCACTTTGTAAAGGTATTTGGATCTAAGACCTCATTCCCAATCTTAGTATTGTTCTTACCAACATGTTTACCTGGTGCAAGAATGAGGAACATCAACAGTATAGGTGTGACTGACAGAGGGATACACTGGAATAAAACAATTAACCGTTAGGATACGCAACAAAAACCCTTAAAACCACTTAAATGAAGGTGTATTATTTAAAAAAAGGTTGTCAGTTGTAGAAGAAAATAAGATTCTTCATATACAGTAGCTTTAGGCATAACACTTCAGAATATATAGAACATGCTCATTTAGAAGACGTGTTACCTTCGTTCTAATACCATTGGATGTCATGATGTTAACAGTTCAATCCTTCTTTGTAAAGATGTCAGTATCACACATCTGCAGAATCACAGAATAATGACGCTACTTTATAATAACATTGGCTTTTAATTATCATAGATATAGAATGATCTCAACAGCATGCAGAATCTATTCATAAATAACCACACAACACACATACGTGTACTCACCACTTATCTGGAAATCTAGCTCTTGCATGATTGAAGTGCAGCGTTGGTGGCCAAGATATACATAGTGCCTCTGTCACCCATGCATGATACAAACAAACCACTGGTAAATTAGGTGGGAAATGTGAAACCTCTCCAAGCAAACTTTTATTTTCATTCAAATAAAGATGAATCCCTGGTACTGTGTTGTACCACAGAGTGTGCCTTTCGCATGGTGAATACCAACCACAGTGGCTTTGGTGTCATGCCTGCTCGTAGCACACAAATAAAATAAAAAGTTGGTGGCCTGTGAGAAACAGGTGTCCTCTGGTTTCACCCCAAGCACGCCTTATAAGAGCCAAGCTCTTTTCATTTGATCATAATATTGTCTAAATCAAAAACAGGTGACACAGCTCTAACATACTCTCACTTTTACTGATCCTTTTTTATAGTAAACCTTTCTTTTATACTTTATGTTTGTGAAATTGTCATAAGATAAGTAAAGATATTCCTTTACTAGTCCCACAGTGGGGAAATTTCCATTAATGCGGCAGCATAACAATTCTCAAAACAATTTACAAAAGACAGAAAGAATGAACACTCAACAAATAAGATAAATAATAAATAAAAAAAGATGTAATATATTATGTATTTCTAAAATTAATCTAGTGTTCATTACAATGGTACAGAAACCAAAACTTCCTGCTTTGAAAATAAGGACCTTTTAGATTTTTTTGATAAACAGAAACAAAATTAAAATTGTGCAATATGCACCCCCCCCTCTCCCAAAAAATGAAAAAGAACACACACAGCTCAAAGTTCATTGACAGATCATTTTGTTTATTAGAGCAAATACATAATCCATGAATCTCAAACACATTTGTTATTATCTTCTTATTAATTCATTACATTGCTGTCCAATCAGAATAAAAACAGGAATATACAGTATATTCACTCGAGCACTTTACAAACATAAGACCTTTACCATAAAGAAAAAAGCTTTACAAGAAGTAAAATCTCAATGTTACAACTAATGCTTGGCTAATTAAGTTAATTCATACAGACAGCCTGAAATAAGTAATTCTCTGTCTCTCATATAAGCAAAAGGCTAATTGAATATTGTTATCTTACTTTGAACAGATGCCTGCAATGCAGCCCTCACAATGAGAAGGCTCATGGGGACTTTTAACAACTATGTTCACAAAAGGTCTGTCTGCCCTCTCCAGCTGCTCATGGTAGCATTTCACTTTTATCTTCTTCACCAGGTTCTCCAGAAGGATGTGGATGTTTTCATCGGTGATATTAGGCTCTTCCATTGGAGCTGCGGTGCAAGTCTTGCAATTCTGGTTGTAGCGCTTCACTTTGACGGTGCCTCGTCCATTCACCAGGCACATGTGGAAGACAATGCTCACTTGATTGGAAGGCCAAC
Source organism: Antennarius striatus (assembly GCF_040054535.1). NCBI lineage: Eukaryota > Metazoa > Chordata > Actinopteri > Lophiiformes > Antennariidae > Antennarius > Antennarius striatus. Next base: position 16,375,933 of record NC_090782.1, on the reverse strand, counting down.
TTCTTCCGCATCGGCTGCACCTGAACCTTGATTACAAAATAGATTTGGTCACTTTTGTTTGAAAAAGTGGCTTCCTTGACAGAAAAATACACATGAACACAAAACATTTTGAAGGTGGTGTTGTCAGTGTTCTTCTGTGTATCATGATCAGAGGTATGAACTGTTGTGGTGAGGGTGTAGTTCACAGCCATGACCATTTTAGATGAGAACAAATGTTATTAAATTGAACAAACAACTGACATTGCATAAAGGTTGTTGTGACTTTGCTTATACAGTATTAAACAGAATCAAAATAGTGTTGTTGTTTTTTTTACAAAAGAACCTATGGTGCTTTATATCTTATGGCCATGTCTTTCTGTGTGATTCAGCTGTTGTCAGTCTAAAAGCTATGATCATTTTAGCAGTGTAAAATATACACAGTGATGCCTTCTTTTCTCAATACATTGAAATTCTACTGTAATTCCATAAGGGTTTTTTTTTTTATAACATAACATCATGTCTGTTAAGGATAGTTCGAGTCTGGACCCATAGGAGCAGAGACTGACAAGAAGTAAAAATCAACAGTTTTATTGTTCAGGCAAAAAACACGAGTGAGCAATGAAAACCAAATCAACATAGCAGAAAATGACAAAAGTCCACAAACACTGAAAGGGGAAGGCAGCTGAGAGAGAATTAGGAACACTAGCATCACAGAAACAAGACAGATTTATCAGGCACCCTCTGAGGGAAAAGCCTTCTGAGCATACCAAAATAACAGAACCATGACAACATCCTTGAATTACCTGATGTTCATTTCCATAACTAATCTAATCTGTTATGTAAAACATACTTCTTAATAAAAACAGATTTTGTTGTCTTATAATTAAATGGTTTATATTAAAATTCACTATTGTCACCAAATCACCCCCCCACAACTCACACACACACACACACACACACACACACACACACACACACACACACACACACACACACACACACACACACACACACACAATAACTCAAACACACAATCATAACTTGAAAATCCTTGTGTGTCCTCCACACAAAATATATTAACCATACATACACAACACTGTCTAAACACACAAACTACCTTGCACTTGTGCTCCTGATGTACTGCTGCCAGCCTGAGTTTGGGAAGTTAGGAACCAGAAAGTTATCAAACTGAAGCTGCCAAAAGTCTCCTGGTTTCAGATTCATTGTTTTCTGCTGGAAAATACCAAGCCACTTGGACAATTCCATCCTGTCTGTGTTGGTCGGGTTGGTGTCTGTCGAGGAGGCACTTCACCCTGACAGACTTTATATACTCCTCCAAAAGACATTTTTGGGAAAATGAAACTAATCGTATGTTCCTTAAGTTTCACATCTGCTTGTGTTATGGGAAATCAGGAGTTAAATTGTAGTAGTACAGTTATATAAAAGCGTGACAGCCTAATGGTCACGAATAATATAAAAGGAAGTCATTGCTATGAAAATGTCATTATTTTTATTTGTTGGCAAAATCAATGTGCCTTTTGAATGCGATTGCTGCCATTAAGCCCTTCACTGAGTTGTATGAAAAACGAAACTGAACATTACTGAAAACCACCATCTGCAGGTGGAAGGATGAATCACATTCTGTTGATATTCCTGTCTTCCTCATACGTTTGCTATGAGCATCATTATCTGTCATTTTTTGTCAAGTGAGGGAGAGTTACAGAGAAAATAAGATTTCTGCTAACGAAAACCGATTGGTCACTGAAGGAATTACTAGTGTGCAATAGGATTCCTTTCCTTGAAGTCATCAAGAGCAGAAACTAGTCTTCCCTTTATCAAATGAATTTCTACAGAATGATCAGAAGGACCTTAATTTTTGACAAGGAAATGTAGATCTAGCAGAGATGGCCCACCAAACTATTATGTGGCAATGGTTCATGAGGTCATAACTAATTGCTGTACAGAAAGGTATTTCACTATACAGTGTGTATATATATATATATATATATATATATATATATATATATATATATATATATATATATATATATATATATACTGTATATACACACACACATATATATGTGACCGATGTAGCTCAGGTGGGGGTTATTCTGCGTTCAACAACAAATGGACACAGGAGACAGTGTACAAGGTGTCATTTGTGGACCAAAGCACATATCCTGTCTGTCTCATGAAAATCCTCCAGCGTACTGAGGATTTCCCATATAGGCTACTATACTATACGTATATGATTTAGTGATCGTAAAGTGATTTTTATACAGCCAGATGAACAAAGAAAATCTCTTTTCCTCTTAAAAAAATAAAATACAAAATAAACGTAGCATATTTTTCCACCATTAACTGTTACCATCTTTTTATATTATTTTAGTTTATTTAACCAAATCACATGAACTTGCAATAAAAAATACGCATTAAATTATAACACTTGCAACATACCTGCGTTCAACAACAAATGGACACAGGAGACAGTGTACAAGGTGTCATTTGTGGACCAAAGCACATGTCCTGTCTGGGGAAACAGCGACACCACCTGTCAGCTAGCTGTACTGGACACGTTCTTTACCAGTGAAACAATGAACACAGAGTTAATGTTTGACCTGACACAAAATGTAACAGAGTTAGTCTAATGTTGTTTGCTTTCAGGCATGTATCCCAGATTAACTGTTAAGTGCTTTTCAAAATTATAATTTATTTTGTCCACAGACGCACGGACATTACCTGTCTCATGAAACTCCTCCTACTGAGGATTTCCCATCATGCTTCGCTAACATGAAGCAGGCATGAAGCAGACACGTACAACAGTAGAGGGCGTAGTTTCCCCATTTTAGCGGGATTTTAACTACAACTTATTCAACTATGTTACATATATATACTGTATATATATATATACGCACATATATACACTATAAATACTGTATGTATGTGTGTATATATATACACACCACATAGTGAAATACCTTTATATATATATATATATATATATTACAATATATATGACATATATACTGTGTTACATATATATCACCATATGTTACTATATATAGTGATATATATTAATATATACATCTATATAATATAGATTTTTTTTATTGTGAAGTACATTTCTGTACAGCAATTAGTTATGACCTCATGAACTATTGCCGCTTGATGATGGTATACTGTGTGTGTGTGTGTGTGTGTGAGTGTGTGTGTGTGTGTGTGTGCGCGTGTGTGTATACAGTGTATAAAGACAACGTTGAATGTTTTTTGATTTTAAAAAGAAGTAGTTTCTGTACTTTTATTTTGAAACAGGAAACTGGGATAATGCGTCGCTATGGTGACCGGTAAAACTTTAAAGCGAACGTCATAGTGCCGACTTGTTTTCCATAAAACTATCTATGCTGTTGTAGCTAATGTAGCTAACACTACCTGCACACCATGGAGGGTTCGGGTACCTACCTCATCCGACCTCCTCATCAGCACAAGTGAGTGAATCTCAGGGATGAATGTTTACATCTAACAACGATCTTAGCCTTTAGCCACCCGGTTCTTGCTAACAGTATATATATATATATATATATCGTTCCCGTTTAGACAAATTAAATATAGAGCACATAATCGCAATAACGATGTAGACTGACATTATTTGCAATTTGCGTAAACAGTTGATCCATGATGGTTTATGGTCATTTGGCCTGTGCTCAGTTCCTGTTGCTCGATTGTCCAGGTTTAAACCAGCCGTCGTGAAGGAGTGTATTCGTGAAGTAGTGAGGGAACGGCTGTCCGGGATGTGGTACGACCCGGAGGAAGTCTCCAAGCTGTCCCAGTCACTGGCGGAGAGCATTAAGGACAAAGTGAAGAGTGGGTGATGAGTATAAAATGTGCAATTACTGTTTGGAAAATATAAATACTATTATTTTATTTTTTTTATCAAGATTTTTCAATACCAGTAAGAAAAGAAGGTATTGCACTCTCTGATTTGAATACCAGTGAAAGGCTCAGAAAAGGACTTCTGGATGTTGGCTACGTAGATATAAAAATGTTCTCCTTATTATAATAAACAGCAAATAAAACTAGATTGTGCAGAATTGTCCTGTTTATTTTTTTAATGTGCCATCTTGGGTTAAAGAGAGTCATTTCCCCATAAACTTAAAATTAAAAGCAGACAAGGCAAAAGATAAAAACATGAGCAAAGGTGAAAATACAATAAAGCATATGAGAAGGATAAGAAGAAGGAAACAAAAAGATAATATATAAAATGCACAGGTTGCAGAAAATATTTAAATAAATAACACATTTTAAGGGACGAAACACAAGATTATATACATCTAGAGATGTGTGAAGATGCTATTACATTAAGAGCTTTAAAGATAATGATAAAAAAATTAAAATCCATTCTGAAACAAACATGTTCTTGTTTTATAGCTCCTTTCTTTCCTTCCACAGATGCAGGTTTTGACAGATATAAGCTTGTCGTTCAGGTGGTGCTTGGAGAACAACGAGGACAAGGTGTCAAGTGAGTGCCTACTTTGTGTATTTTTGGTGAACAATAAATAGTTGTCAATGTGGAACTACTAGTATTTTTGCTCCAAAGTAAAGAAACCTTTATGTTATGAGCTTTAATGTATTTTATTCTAGAATTTAATTGGTGTCTGAATTATTTCTTACTGATTTAGAAATAACATTTTCAAAGTAACATTTGAATCTTTACGATTGGCAGCTAAATACTGACTCATCGCTTCCTTTTCTATTTACATCATCAAACTCAGTGAAATTGAAAAACATTTGGATTCACTTACATTGTTTCTTTTTCTCGAATATACTAGCTTCTTAATGCTCTTCATTTTCTTCTGTTATCAGAATGTCGTCAAGGTGTTTGTGGGATGCTGACACAGACAACTATGCAGAAGATGTTTTCATGAGTGTAGGTGTTTTTGTTCTCATCACTCAGATGTGAAGAAAAATTTAATTCTAAGTGGATTGTGTTTTACCTTTGTAGGACAACTTGTTCTGTGCAGTGGCAGTTTTTGGAATCTATTACTACTGAAGTCACAGGAAGCATGATGGAGAATTCCTTTAGATGCAATGTGAGGTGGGCATTCCAATCAGACTCTTCATCATTAACAGTTTAGTTTCATCATGTGCTGATCTAAAGCAAGGAGTGTACAGTACTGTATTTAGTTGTTATGTTCTGATATTGTTCATGTCACACAGAGTGTGGATATTTGCATTGATAATGTATGTAGACTGTCACCTAAAGGGCTCATCTCATGAAATTCAAGCTTTTCGGAGTTCTCTCTGACCTCCAGTCATCAAAAGATCATGTGGATGTGAACAAGGCCTGACTGTCAGGACAGGAAGAACTTGTTGGAAACGTGGCTTCTTTTTAATGACTTCAAGACAAAAATCTCTGAATGTCATGATGTACCTATATTCACTATAAATTATTACACTGAGAAATAAAATGATTGAAGATTGAAATACAACAAATGTGAGATTTTACTTGTTGTTTTGAAAAGTAAATTTTTGCCTGCCGAACAAAACTTTAAATGGTAATTAAAGTTAAATTCAATAAATAGCAAGACAAAAGTAGGAGATTAAATGTTCAACAGTAAAAATATAATGAGAATATACAGTAATGAATGTGAAATGACAACACAAAGAAGAAAATAAACAAGAAAATAGTTTCAGCGATAAATGAGTTTCAAAAGGTTAAATGAGCTAAAAGATGTTCATTCATTCATTTTTGAGATCCACTTCCGCTGTCATGGGGTTGCTGGAGCCTATCACAGCTGACTAGGGGCTGAGGCAGGGTACACTCCGGGTGGCACTCTGAGCCACATGTAGGAATATCAGAGTTACACCTATGGATAATTTGAGACCGGTCAGGAAGCTGGAGAACCTGGAGACAAGCCACGCACACATGGGGAGAACATGCAAACTCTGCACAGAGCAGGACTCAAACCGGGAACCGCATTGCTGGGCAGCTGTCGCTGGCATGGTTTTACATATCTTAAATGTAAAAAAAACAAGTCAATAAAAAGAACAGTGAGAACGGGATCTTCCATAAATTAGTAAGGACTGCATTATTCAATGTATTTCATTCCTAGAAGTATTTTCAGCTGTAATTCTTAACAATGTCTCTATTACACCTTGGGTGCTTCACTGAACATGGCAGATGCTGCATTTTGCATCTTCGATGCTGCATCTGCCTTCTATCCTGGTGTGCTTTTGGGTTCCATCTGCCATTTATGAGAAATGTGAACGATAATACTTGAGCCAAGTAATTAGCTCCAATTCTGGTGGAAGGATGCAAGAACAAGAAATATATCAAACCAAGTCAGCAAAATAAAATTCCTAACTTATATAATGTTTCAATCAAATAATGCAACATAAAAAAAAACAAAACTGAGTGATGCACATTTTCATCTACCTGTCTGCTATGACTGACATGCAAGAAGATTATCGTGTTTCCATCAATCACATCATTTCCTTATGTTTTCCGTCACATGTGAACTCTTCTCCCTCGGTCACCCATTTTGTGTTACACTGACTTATTATTATCAACTAGATGTGTTTATTTTTTCTGTAACACCAACAGATTTTACCTCAGAACTGTGACAACACGACCTGTTTGATTTGTACAACAATAAAAGCTGTGTGCGTTTGGTAGTCATGCTTGAAATTCCACATTCAAAACACTAACTGTTGTTTCATGAAGGCTGATGTTCAGTCTAAAACTGTCATAAATAAAGTTTTTTGTTGTTGTTGAGCTATTCCCTTCCATTCATCCATTTTCTTGTAGATGAGATAATCACAATTGACTCATTGACAGCCACTCATCTTCCTTTGCAGATCACAAGTCTGCTGGAGCCTATCTCAGTTGGTTATCTCCAATTCTAGTGGGGTACACCACCAGAATTAGGGCTAATTACAGCTCATTGCGTGTGCCATTCTCATCTATTTTCATTTTAATACATAAAAATAAACGTCACTCTCTCTTGTGCCCTTAATTTTGTTTTAGTGTTTCATAGATTAAATAATGTTGAAGGCTGTAGATGTTGACAAATGGTCCTCTTCAGGTGCAAAATAAATAGCAGTTAATAGACAAAAATTAGACTCCATGGATCAAGCTTTTGCAGCAGTTACTGGGCAATAGGCAGTCTCTTTACCACAGAACTGATGCATAGACAAACAACACAACACGTTCCCCCATTAGCCTCAAGAGCTGTAACTAATAGGGACGCTTCTGTTTTTCTTCAGTGAAATCCACCTGTGGCAGGACCCTGAATATTTTATCTGCTGTGTTAGACATCATAAATCAAGTAAACGTGAATAAGAGTGGCAGCTGAGATATCCCATACATCCATTTTATTAAAACGTTCATAGGCACCTTTTTTTTTAAATTTGTGGGCATATTAAAGAAACCACAGTGCTAGAGTTAGCAGGCATCAGAAAAAAAATACAAAAACAAAATCTCATGGTAAAGGAACACAATTTAAAAAATTAAAGGAATTTCAGGTCACAGCAATTGACTGATAACTGGTCATTTTGAAAAGTAGGTCAAGGTAAAATTTTGAATTCAGGGGTGTCGCGAAAGATGCAGTCTCTGACTTGTTTTCTGTATTTACTGTGTCACTAATGTGCTATGTGTACGATCTTGTGGAATGTGTGCATGTATTAGAGCAGATGATATGTAATTGCCTCCAGAATTAATAAAGTATTCATCTATTTAAACTTGTTTATTATAGACACACACACACACACACACACACACACACACACACACACACACACACACACACACACACACACACACACACACACACACACACACACACACACACACACACACACACACACACACACACACACACACACACACACACACACACACACACTTTATTTTAATGTGATTATTGTACTACTGTATATTTGGAAAATAGAGAAAGTAGTCAGAAATAAAAACATGCAAACAAATAAATTCAGATTTTTTACAATCCTAGTAATATATTAATCTACAGGTTGACAAATTGGTAATTGTCTCTGACATGACATGTTTGTGTACATGTAATCATGGACAAATTAGAGTTTCACTTTTGTTTTTTTTAGAGTTAAACCTGTTTGCACAGTTTGGACTTTGACTTGTTGTCTTTTGTTTGTGTAAGGATTAGACAGATTCATTGATTTTTTTCTGAGTGAACACTCATCTCCTGTGGCAGTAACCCCTGGGAATGTAAGCCTATAGCCGTATCACAAAGGGGGGATTCAGAAATAAAAATAGAACGTCTTAAGACGTCTTGAACCCACACTGAGAGCCAGTTCCCTATAACAGGACCTTGACAGCTGAAAGTGAGACTAAAGGAACCACAAGTATCCCTGCATTCTGATATAGCAGTCTTCTAGTGTTTTTTCATTTCATTTCAAAACCGTACTACCTTTCCAAATCCAGTCAATTAGAAAAGTTAACATGTCAGTCTCATCAAAGATGCTTATTCTTTCTTTCAAAATTCTTTTGGCTACAGAGCAACTCAGTCATCCTTCAATAGCCAAAGTCATCAGTCAAAGGAATCATTTGTGGAAATAATTTGCAAGTTAGGTATTATGTTCTAATTTAGAATAATATCTTATGTTTACACTGTAGCATACATTTTTGTGAAGAGCCTGGTTCTCTTACATTTACTAGAGCAAAGACACAGTTCCTACATGCTTTGTTTAGATTTATATGCAGGTTGTAATTTATGAACATACATCTGTTTTATCTGCTACATGGGTTTCATGCTAGTGTGCTTTCTTCCACATCCACCACAGCTTTTGAAAAGCTGCACATCAAAAAGGTTAATCATCAAAGTAGACTACAGAAGAAGACAAATGTCATCTGTGGTGTCATTAAAAGTATTAAACATGTACATGAAGCTGCTTTTGAATTTTTGTGCATTTGTCCATGTGTCTCTAGCAATTGGATTTTGAGAAATTATGCATCTGATCACTAGACCTTTTGGTGAAGAAATGTTTAAAATTATTCATAAATACAGAGAGGTGGGCTTACTTTTGACTAGTATGAATCGGAAAATAAAATGTTGATCCCCACAACAAATATAAAAATATGTCAAATGTTCTTAAGTTGAGAGTGAGTGTGTGTGTGTGTGTGTGTGTGTGTGTGTGTGTGTGTGTGTGTGTGTGTGTGTGTGCGTGTGTGTATGTGTGTATACATTTCTGACAGACTCAGGCAGGTTTATGTAGGAGAAGATCCCAAGCTTCAGACTAACAGGACCAGATGAAAAACAAGATGAGGTGTGATGTACGTTGAAAGTGCCACTGGTGTGTAAAAGCTGTGAGGATAACAAGAAATATATAAAACCAGCAAAATAAAATTCCAACTTATATTTTTATATGTTTGATAACAGAAGCAGTTCCTGGTGTTGGTAAATATAGGTGGAGATGACCGTGAGCTGGAGAGAGGTTAGCCACAGGAGGAACAGATGCAAACTGGGACACGAGGAGGAGGGAAACATGAGGAAAAGAAGGAGAAAACTGCTGATGTCATTTACACTGTTAAGCTTGTTAATATGAAGGCATCACCACAACTAAAGCAAAACAAGTACAAACGTCAATTATTTTCAACATAGTTTTCCCTTCTGGTAAAGAAAGTGACAGGGGGCTGTTTACTTTTCCAAAGTTAACTTAAATTTATAGATGATGCACGTACCTTGTTTTTGTACTCTGTCATGTAGTCATAAGTTACAGCAAACCAAACTTTTCTTTGCTCAGAATAGTGCAAGATTTTTTATAATCAATAGCAATAACAGATCACATGTTTTCAAGAATGCAGTGCAGTAATTAATTATTGAATGGCTATTAAGAACTGGTTGCTACTATAACTGTAAAATGCGGATGCATCTACCCTCTGTTAAAGGCTTTTGCACATCTGAACTAATATTGGACAATCAAGGGAAGGAAGTGATGAATTCTCAACTAGATATAATTCTAAGTCATTACTGCTGGTGACCATGGTAACATACTGTAGATCACAAAAGCAATCGAGCTTTAACCTTGTTGAAATGAAACCTAGGCTTGTTCTTATTCTGGTCTATTCCTGTTCAGTAAATGGCTGCTCTGACTGAAGATGTCTTCCCATAGGTGCTGTTTTTTTCAGAGTGGTTGACATACAGTTTGGTACAATGTCATATTTTTCTGGCGTTTGCAATGCTTAGATTATGGATGTGTTGTTTGCACCATGGAGCTAATCATCTGTATCATACTTTTTCAGATGGGTAATAATATTAATAATTTCAATCCATTTTGTTTGAATTGTTTAAGAATTCTGAAGACAAAAACATACATACATACACAAAAATGTCTTAGCTCCTGCAGTTGAATGCCGCAACCTTACATTTACAGGTACTTATTAGTAAAGACTGATGTACAAAGGACACATCTAACTTCCTAGATCAGCTTTAATTCTTAGACAATTTTTACAGGAAGACTTTAAATGCATATAAATGGATTCACTGATGTTGAGGCCTGTCATCAGCTGCATGATAAGGCTAGTCCCAGAGGGATATAAATAGTGTAGATGTTGTTGAGTAAAGGCTGCAGATGAAAGATGAAAACTTCTAGTTGAATCACCTGAATTGTCCTCAGGGACATTGTTGTGCCGGGTCTGAATGTCAGAGTAAAAGCAAATCAGTGACATTAAAAGAACAGGTTCTGCTCTTTAAAAGACTGCTGAGCTCAGTCAGATAATAACCTCATTATACTGTATCACTTTGTGTAAGATGGATGAAAGACTAGCTTACATTTGAACCTTGGCGTTCATATGATATCACAACCACTGATTTCTTATTCACAATGCAAAACTTTGAATTAATGCTGAAACTTACACTTAGCCAAGTGGTGTGATTTGCACACTTACTGCACGGAAGCAATCAAATGAAGTACCGTCATCATTATTCCTTTGTCTCTGGGCAACATGATAACACACTCAAATACATCATGGAACTGACCATTTTCTCACCGGGTAAGGTTTCTATCTCCTTTACTTGAGTAAAGGGGATAGAAACCTAAAGATGACTTCTATTCATGTGAAAAATAGACGAATGGGCTTTATCTATTACAAGTGGAAATGACTGATATAATGTCTCAACCAAACATCACAGCATTGTCTTCTCATTAGCCTGATCAGGTTGTCTACAGTGAGATGTTAGAAAGATAAGCCTGATTGCACAGCTTTTTCTTATTCTTATTGTCTACACTGATTGTAGAGACATGGGTGTCAGGGACTCTAACTGATATGTCTGCTTTGTGGTCGTCTGTGAAAAAGTCTATTGGATACATGCACATCCATGCATGTATCCATATTATTGAATATTGAATATATTATTAAACTCTATCCTCACCCTGCCCTACCCCCTCCCCAGCACCTGACTACCTATCTCTCCCTCCCCCCTTCAACTCAGGGACTGCGCACACGTCACTTCCCCTATGGGATTAGAGTGTATAGAGATGTTTACCATCCCTTGTGTTTCGTTTTATATTTTGTGCTGTACTGTCTGATGTACTGCCTGTGTTGTACTGCCTGTGTTGTACTGTCTGTGTTGTACTGCCTGTGTTGTACTGCCTGTGTTGTACTGCCTGTGTTGTACTGCCTGTGTTGTACTGTCTGTGTTGTACTGCCTGTGTTGTACTGCCTGTGTTGTACTGTCTGTGTTGTACTGCCTGTTGTACTGTCTGTGTTGTACTGCCTGTTGTACTGCCTGTTTACCGTGGGTCAGAGAGGACTGCAATTTCATCTGTGCTGTAGATTATAGATTATAATTATTTTGTTCTTGCACGAAAAGAACTTAGGTAAACAAAGCAAAAGTACCTCAGGGACTCAAACGCTCTGCAAATAAATGTGCAATAGCTAACAAACTGACAGAAGAGAAATATTTGTAAGTGAAATTTCAAACCGTTGTTGTTTCAGTTTAAAGTTTACTTAAATCAATCAGCTCCTGTGGCAGAAAGTGACACAAGAATAAAGAATGAAAACCTGATTGACCACACAAGATTTAATACAACTTTACAAACACACACACACGCACACACACACACACACACACACACACACACACACACACACACACACACACACACACACACACACACACACACACACACACACACACACACACACACACACACACACACACACACACACACACACACATAACATACATGCATACATACATATATGTACACAAACACCACATATTAGAAAATTAAAGGACCTTGAAGCTGAAGGAACGTACTTCTGACCTCATGGATGGATATAACAGCAACAGAAAGTATTCTGCAGTGCAGAGTGAAGTGGCTTCATTTGACTCCTGACCCCCTCCAAAAATGTCTTGAAATAGCAAAAAACCAAAAACCAAAAACCCCCAGATTGGGACGTGTGTATCAACACAACATTAAGAAGGGGACTGAGCGCTGAATGTTATTTTGATATGTATACAACTGTACACACTCGTCAATACCACCCCCTTAAATCTGTGTAGTTTGATTTCAATGAAGATCTTGATGTTACTCACTGTAAAAAATGTCCAATTGTGTAATGCTGAAGAACGTGTAAAAAGAAAACCTGGGTCCACATCTTTGGACGCCATGCACCAAAATTTTATATTCCCCTCTGTGACGACACCAGCTGGGGGTCTAAGGTGCTGGTCAGGGCAGTGCCAGCAGAGGGCAATCAGTGTCTCCTGGTGACACCTCAGCCCGGTGTCCACCAACAAATAAATGAAGGCCTGTTAATCACTCTCGCTCTCTCTCTCCTTCTTCGCAGGCACTGTGAGTTGTGACAGCTTCAGTCCCTGTGTTAACTTTTTGATCTGTTTAGACACCCTACAACCCTCACACACACAGCCTTTATTCACACACAACATGTACTTCATGCTCATGTTACTGATTCTCACACCCCATGATTTGTGATTCTTGTTGGATATATAATTTGAGCACATTTCTGTTAAAAAAATATTTTGTTATTCCTTTAAAACACGGTGTGTCTCCATCTTTGTCATGGCTGTGAGAACCAGGTTGTGACACCAACGTGCCTTTCTGCCTCACATTTACATAGGCTTTAGGAAGGATGCCTGAGTCTGTCTTTTTGAGTGATGTTGATGTCATTTTACCATGACGATGAACAAAAACATTTTTTTTGGTGGTCTGTTGTTCTTTTGTTTGTAATTAGTCTTCCCCAATTTCCTGCAGGTAAATTGAAACATCCATTCCTCATATAGCAGAACAGATTAATAAATATGATTTTTTATTTCTTTTCCATACACAGCAACTGGATTTGAAAATACTGCTAATATTGCTGCTGATATTCTCCATGAAACAGCACTCCATCATCTAAATGAGAAATCCATTCAATTGAAAATTGATTTCAAGTCAAGTTGTTTCCATAGAGATAAATAAAGTCATGACACAGTGTACACTCCGATCAATAGAAGGCAATTAAGACATGCAGCAGAAACAATGAAAGCAAACATGACAGTAAGCAACAAGAGGCAACAAGACAACTTGTCATCTGATAAAGGTTCCTTAGAGTACAATCTAACAGTACAGAACAATGCTATTGAAAATATTTCTTATATATGTGAAAAATTGTTTATAATGGACACTTTCTCTCACTCTCACACACACACAAATGCACGCAGATCCACACATATACACACTACATATATACTATATGCATTAGATTATCTACAACTACAATACCACTAGTCAATAGCACAATACTAAAATATTAATGTTGGATAATCTTTTTTGTGTAACATAAGTTTCATTTATTTATTTTACTCTCAAATTAACTCAGAAACATCACAGTCTTTTACATAGCTTTGTTGTAGATGACTAAATACATAAAAACTTACTACCAGCTTCTGGCTTAGACCAACTTTTAATATTAATTGTTTCTCACCACCTCATAAAGAATTATCAGGATTTATAAGTACCATTCCTATCACTGACAAAAAAAGTAAAAAAAAAAAAAAGAATATACAAAACAATTTTTTCATGAAATGACTTTTGTAATATCTGATATACAGTACATTTGGTTTTCTTCTCTATGTAAAGCTGGTTTCATCCTTCATCCTCATTTCGACATCTTCTACCTCAGCTTCAATAACAGCAGCGCCGTTGCCATCGCTTAGGGTGCTGCGAAGTGTTACCCGGGTAACGCTGAGCGAGTGCTTCCTGGGAGTGGAGTGAAGTTGACGATGGCACATCACTTCTTTGAACATGTCTCTGAAGCGTGTGGACATGAGGTTATACAGGACTGGATTGACTGCTGAGCTTAGATAGAAAAATACTCCAGAGATGATGTGAACATATTGGAAGATTTCTAAGTGGCTGTCAGTCCAGTCATTGATGAAACTCCACATGAGGCGGTCTGTGTGAAACGGTGCCCAGCAGATGGTAAAAACCACCACTAAAACAACTGTAAAAAAAGATGGCAGAGGATAAATAAATTACTGTTAATTGCAGTGAGGTTCATGGCTGGTGAGGCACTGACTTCATCATAATCAGATTTACAAACATACAAAAATACAGTGTAGCTTATTCATCATTTAATTAGCAACAGGCTGGGAATTCAGCCTAGATTGGCGAATGATGTTAGATTGTGTTTACTGGAACTTATCAACTTGATTAACTAGTTGGGATGAATGTTGATCTCTGCAGCCCCACACGGGACTGTAAGAATGCAATAGTGAGAGGTAGAACGACAGGCAGCTCCTTCGTGTTGCATCCAATGAGCAACTTGCCAACTCTTGTCTCCAGCCTACTGTTGCACAACTGTTAAAGCATTTACATTTACAAGTAATGTTTGTCTAAAAAAAGTATTTTATTTTTATTTCTATAGTAGATGGTAATTTTATGTATACTATTTATAGAATATAAAATACAGGCCAAAACTTTTGACACACCTTCTCATTGAATGCGTTTTCTTTATTTTTATGACTATTTACATTGTACCGTAGATTCTCACTGAAGGCATTAAAAGTATGAATGAACACATGTGTAGTTACGTACTTAAGAATAAAAGGTGAAATAATTGAAAACATGTTTTATATTGTACTTTCTTCAAAATAGCCTCCTTTTGCTCTGATCACTTCTTTGCACACTCTTGGTAGTTTCTTGATGAACTTTTCCAACAGTCTTGAAGGAGTTCCCAGAGGTGTTTAGCTCTTGTTGACCGCTTTGCCTTCACTTTGCGGACCAGCTCACCACAAAACATCTAAATTGGGTTCAGGTCTGGTGACTATGAAGGTCATCTGTTGCAGCACCCTTTTTGTTAAGTACATAAATCCACATGCATTCATTCAAAGCTTTGATGCATTCAGTGAGAATCTACAATGTAAATAATTGTGAAAATAGAGAAAACGCATTGAATGAGAAGGTGTGGCCAAACATTTGGCCCGTCATGTATATTTTTTATTTCATTTTATATAATCATGATTTGGTAAAGTCACGAATTTGCGTAAGTAATTTAAAGAAACACCCCCCCCCCCCCCCCCAAAAAAAAATAAAAAATAAAAAATCAATTATTACTTGAGCACATTTCAGAAAGTCTTACATTTCAGAAAATGAAATTGTAAGACTTGGTTGACATTACAAATATTCTTGCCCTGATCAAAGATCCATTGAGAGGTTAGATATTTGGAAGACTATATTATCAATTAAAGTTGTATATCTTCTCACATACATAAACACAATCCATTGCCTATTCCTGATTTGACAAACATGTCGCATCCTCTGGGATGGTTTTTATAAAAATTCCACTTATAAAAAAGTGAAAATATAATGCTGACTTTTCAATGAAATCAGAATTTGAAGATGGTTCATTTATCAAATAAGCCATTATGTTGGAGGAATCAACTTTCGTTGAATATGCTTGCAATCATTACATTAAGTCTCTTGGTATTCGACTGGCCTTGAATCATTTCCATACATAAAGCTCATTGCTCATTAACCGGGACTGGCTGACACTGTTGTCTATTACTGAATGCTTGATTTGAAGGTTCTTCCATCTCATTGGCTGCCTGACCTTCAGCTCGCATCTTTTCAATCACAGTGATAAATGTTTTTTAGAAATAGCAGCTGAACACAAGATGATCTCATCCTCAAGAAATTGGATGTATGTATGTATGTATGTATGGATGGATGATAGCTAATATTTGAGTCTTTGTTGATGCCTTTGAGGAGAAGTCTTCACACACGAGCAAGAAGACGACAGAATAATTTGAATAGGCTGAACCGATATTCATGAATTACCTACAGTGACAGCTACAGGAGGCAACCCTTCATCTCCAAAGTCAGGCTGTGTAGCCATGCACACTGTACAGAGTGTAGATTAATCACTGCACATGGCTCAAACATATGATCCATCAAGGACGTTCTCATAAACATTTGCCTTCATCTCCATGTCTGAGAAATTTACAAGCCAATGTGGTAGATGTTAGTAATATTCATTTATTATCTGTACTGCTTTTCAAGTTACATTTTTTGTCTGACTGGCATTTTTTTTCATGACACAAGTGTTCAGCTGACTTCCTTGTTGGCCAGAGGTTTGTTCTGTCAGGTTAAAATGACTTATCATTTACCTTAAATACCAAATCAAGACCAATATAAAATGACTATTTCACTTCTCTTGATTAAAGACTTAATGTTATTTGACAAAAAATAAATTTATTTGGCAGCACGGTGGCACGTGTTAGTGCTATTAACTTTCAGTGGAACCCGTTCACTGCAAAATATGTATTTCAGCACCAATAGGATTTTTCTCTAAAATGTTTAGATGCTTTCAGTTTCAATTAATGTTTAATTTTGATTAAATAACATAAAATTTTTATTGCGATATTTGCTCTTGACTCACAAAAGGTGGAAACAAGAGTCCTGTAATAAAAGAAGATGAGACAGGATTTATACTCACACAACATTTTAGTGACCTGCTTTCGACGTGCCTTCTGCTGCTGCGTTCGAATGTTACAGAAGTCATGTTCAAAGCCTGACTTTGCCTCCAGTGCCTGATGCATCTTCTCCCGCTTCAGCTGCAGCCCAATGAGCATGTAGAGAGCGCTGATCGTGAGCATCGGCAGAATGAAAAAGAGGAAGGTTGTCACCTGGATAGTCAGGTTGTAAATCCAATGCGGTTTCACCAATGTACAGACTGCTGAATCAGGGATCTCCATGCTTACATTCCCGGTGGGGTTGTTGCGATTACTGTGAAGGATGTTGATTCCATGCAAACTTGTGTTGGGCAAAGCACACAACAATGACACACCCCACACTGTAAGGATGACTCTTTTGGCATGGGTTCGTGTCACAACATATTTTGCACGTAGTGGATGCACCACAGCAATGTAACGCTCCACACTCAATGCTGTCACATTGAGGATTGAGGCCATGCAAACAGTCTCAAATAGGAATGTCTTAAAGTAGCAGCCCTCCTTTCCCAAGAGGAAGGGGTAGTTCTGCCACAGTTCATACAGCTCTAATGGCATACCTAACAGAAGCACAAGCAGATCTGACACTGCCAAGCTGAACAAATAGTAGTTTGTTGGGGTCCACATTACTTTGTTACGTGCGATCACGGTGCATGTGAGTGTATTTCCCACTATGCCTACCATGAAGATCACCAGGTAAATGAGACAGACAGGAAGGAATGCAGATGATCGACGTGGCCCCAGATATTTCTCCAGGTATTCTTCCTCTGTCAGACATGCATCATCGAGATCTGTGTGGCTACCATTAATGCCATAGTTAAGATAGACACATTTTTCCCCAGGAGAACAAAACCAACCGCTGGTCTCTCCCATTTGGTCCAATGAACAGTTGTTAGAAGTGGACATAGTGTTGAGGGATTTACATTCACTATGAGAAAAGAAAGACAAGAAATCAGTATTCAATAGCATTTGCGGCCATAAGACAATTTATTTCTATAAAATACAATTTATAATTAAAGAATGGCTAAAAGCAAACTTTTGTTAAAACCATTCTTGAGTGCAGCAAAATAGGGAATATGATTTGGAACTGGATTCAGATGATGGGGAAGAACTAATGCAAAAATTCACTACTGTTGAAAATGTTTTTCTTCACCAGCCTTGTTAAGATTTATGAATTACTTTTAAAAATTAATACAAAATCTTATAACCAGTCAGGATCAGCAGTATTCTTTCTTCTTGTCTCTCAAGATTTCTGTTTTACCATTTTGTTCAAACTGCAGAAATGCATTGAGAAGGCGTCTATCCTTGGAACTTGGTTGCTTAGTCATTTGGTTGTTTCATCAATAAAAACCCAGTAACTTCTAACCCTACCACCATAGCATGCTTTGGGAAAACTTTGCTTATACATGTTTAGTTACACTCTGACGTTGCAAAATGCACATACTGTAACAGAGTGGGAGTACACAGGCACACACACACACCTTCAAACAAAATCTTCCCAATGTGCTCGACTGCTGTTTACATCCTATCCTACAATGCCTTAGTATAACACTCACAACCTGTAACTGCTAGTAATTACGTACGGCAGCTTGATGAGGACCAACTAGTCAAGCTGCACTTCAAATAATGAGGTTAAGTCAAATGAACATTTAGTAAGATAGTATTCATATGTTTTTATTACAAATAAAACACAAAATTATTACACTAATTGGAATGTGCATTTATTTATAACTAATCAATCAGTCAATCCATTTGAGAGGCTGCTGTGTGCTATGGTGATGTTATAAAAGGGCCACCAGCATGCTGGGTGCTGTTGTAGCATTCAGTGTGAATGCTGTATGCTTTTTAGTTTTAACAATTCTGAATGTGTACCTTGTAGATAATTTCAAAATTGTTACCTACATAACAATCTACAAAATATCTACTTAGTGATCTGCCTGGCTTGCAGCCCTGTCATAATCAGCTTTCTTTTGAAAGCATTATCTGGTCGGAACGTATGATTTTGTACATAATATTTACAAAAACTGACCACAACAGCTTTTTTCAGCACTTGCTTCCCTTCTCCCAATGTTTTTTTTTTTTTGCAGTGACGTGCAACACAACATTGAAAGAGCCTTGTGTGTGTGTTTGTAAGTATGTCTCTAGGTGACTCGAGCTCATTCAATCCTTCTAATCTATTGATCACCTGCAAGCAATCTTGCAGGTGATCAAGTATTTAAGCTCCAGCTCCCCAACCAGTAACTGTTGCATCATCTGTTATACATACTGCAGTGAAAAAATGTCTGACTCCCTGCTTTTCTTGGGGGGCAATTTGTGGAAGTCCAGATCTAGATTTTTGTCTTCTGTACCACAGATGCATACATCCTGTTACATCCTGGAGATTTGTCTGTTCACTATTGCGTCTAGTCATCTATGCGACCTCCTCACAGGCCAGTCTATCAAGATCTTTGTTTTTTAATCCTCTGTACTCATGAGGAAAAAGTAATCTTAGATTCTTTTGTCTCTGCTCTGAGCTCTGCATTTGGTTCCTACGTATGTGAGAAACATTGGCTACAGACTCCGAGTAGTCTAACAATGATTTTGCTGAGTTTCTTAGTTGTTTATAGTTTTTCCAGAATTTTCCATGATACTAAAAGGAAAAACAGAGCCAAATATGGTACACCAGGGGAGTAAAAGCTGCAAAACACTGAAACGTAAAACCACACAAACTAGTTAAAATTCAAATGTGCATGTGCCCTCATGAATGAGGAAGACTTGACATTCATCTCTGCATGTTATTCTTAACATTTTTTCTGAAATTCGGAATTAGATAAATTACACCAGCCAATGAGTTTAGATAATGCACAATGACAATACACAAGACTGAGTGATGGAATGATGTTCAATTTTCTCCTTAAAGTTCACGGTCATCACAAGCCTCAACTGTGCCTCAATGAAGACAATCCTTCAGACTTCATTTGAAACACAAACAACAGATATTTAGCAGTTAGAGACATGGCTATGTATAAAACAGTGAACGTTCGATACTTATTCACCTGGGAAAGATTAATTTGCGCTGTTCCACTGTGCTGTCACTGGAAAATAATGGTAATAGAGTATTGCTATTTGCCAAGAACATGTTTAGAAATTGTTGCTCGACCCAAGGTGGAAAAAGTCAAGCTTTTCAAGATAACTTGATTTTTATTTACATGTGAATGACTGTTGCTGATTAGCAGGGAAACAATGCTAATAATTTCTAAGAAATGTTTGTACCTCTACCTCTTGTACCATGAATTTAATTAGGATGCATCTTGTGTATTTTGGTTAAACCTGCCAGTTGGGTAATTTAAATTACATGAATTATTTCTTTTATAAATGCAAAATTTTCAGCCGCCCATGTCCTTTAAGCCACTTCTTACTTAATATTGCCATTTTCTTGTCAGTGATAGCACAGAGACAAACTTGGGATCAATGATAAAAGAACATGAAATCAAATGAGACATCCACAGCATGCTTTCTAAATATAGATTTACTACTGTAATAAATTTTTCTATTTTTCAGGATACATGATCTTTGGTTGATATTATACAAACATTTGTAGATGAAACATTTTCCCTCATGGGCAGTTCTCTGGTCATTTATCTCTTCTGTGCTACATGTGATGTTTAGATATTTGAAAGTTATTGGATATACTGTCTGATTCTACAGATAGAAATAGTTTTAGGTCACACTTTGGTAATTTTGATATTTATTGTAGCTTCAATAGCTATGGTATACAATTTTTTTCTTTTCAGTTCTAATACATAACTGATACTACCATACATTTGAACAAATGTTGAATCTTTTTGTGTAGTAGGTGGAAATGATCGTGTTTAGCTCCACTCACTCCCACTCATTGAGGCATCCTTTGCTTGTGCCCTTGATGTGAATTGAAGTAATAAATTCCAGTAAAATTAATACCTGTATAGAGAGTGCAGGTTATATGTAGAAAGGCTGTGGCATTGGTTCCGCAACACAAGGATTTTGATTGGAAAGTTGATACACTGACAACACAGATGTCTCAGTGCAGCTCCTAAGACACACACACACACACACACACACACACACACACACACACACACACACACACACACACACACACACACACACACACACACACACACACACACGTATGTATTAAAGTGTGTGTGTATTATACATATTATCTTTTGCCTCAAATTGACACAAAACAAATTTTTTACTTTCTTTTGTTGCATCATTAGTGTATTCGGATAAATAAACCTGCAGAATACTGAATGAGTTCAGATGTAAACATCCAGCACTGATTGTGTTTTTTTGTTTTTTTCCTCTTGTTTTGTAGATGTAATTCGATTTCAGTGGTTTTAATTCAATTACCTTTTCCTAGCAATCATATTACCATTCATATATCAATGGATTTAGCAGAATGACAAAACTTTAGTAAATTGACATTACATATAAGGAACAATTTCAATTATAGCTTCACTGTTGTGTACCAAGCAAATCAATATACAATGGAATCAATTAGAAAAACGTAGCATGCACCT
This sequence comes from Antennarius striatus, assembly GCF_040054535.1. Classification (NCBI taxonomy): domain Eukaryota; kingdom Metazoa; phylum Chordata; class Actinopteri; order Lophiiformes; family Antennariidae; genus Antennarius; species Antennarius striatus. The sequence continues at coordinate 16,354,425 of NC_090782.1, read as the reverse complement.
GGGATGAAACATTCATTTGTCATGTCATTAACAAAATATCAATTAAATGTAATTTCTTCTGTTTTTACATACAGTTGGTCAAAGCTGTTTAGTGAGGTTGTCTAAGTTTACAATACAGTATACTTATATTTATCTTATATTAATATAAGAATGTAGTTAACCCTGCAAATGAAAACAAAAATCCTAAAATATAATGATTAATAAATTGGTTGAATCTCTGTAATTTTGTGGCTTTGAATGATGAAGGGATGAGGTGGTAGATAACATTACAGTAATGTGGTACATTTAGCTTTCAAAAGAGCATAATTTGTCTTACCTGCAATGTGCCCCTGTTGTAAACACAGATCAGTATTTCTAACGTTGAGTGTGAATCATATGTTGTTCACTCAGTCCACTATCCTTGAGGTGCTGTCGTTCTCTTTTCAAGCCTTCTCACAATTCTCTCTCACAATCCTCTCTCTCTCTCTCTCTCTCTCTCTCTCTCTCTCTCGCTCTCTCAGTGCCAGTTACACTCAGGTCTACCTGGTCAATGCTTCACCGGAAAATACGGACATTCAAACTTCCATTAAGATTGCAGTTTGCGTCATGAAACAAGTGTTTTCCATGAGGATTGTGCCTTGTAGTGTTTTTTGGATGATTTTTAAAAAATGTTTACTGGCACTATGCAGTAACAGACCGTGATTTAGTTTTGACCGTGATGTGACGTGAAGCTTTTTTTTAAATTGTTCAATATTCCAACTGGATTTCTTACCAACCCTCTCACTGACTGCATCTTAGATGGTCTTTTCCACAATAGCTAAATGTTTAGTAAATGAATAGAAAATCATAATTCATATGATCATTCTGGAAATTAAAGCCTAATGCCAGCTTACCACCACAATGGTCTTTTTCATTTAAAAATGTCACTGAAAAGTTCCAGTCTTTTGCCGTATCTGTTGCACTTATACAAAAAATACAGCCTTGTTTTTGATATTGAGAATTGTAGTGGATTTTTTTGAAAAGGAGGTGAAATAAAAAATTGAAGTACTGTATGACAAAAGTTTGTGTTGCCCCGAGAACCGAAATTATTTTTTATGTGACCTCACCAGGAAAAACAATTGCCTGGTCTAGAGGACTGCATCCTGCTGCAGGACTGTATGTCACACACAACATAGGAAAAACAGCATACTTCCCATGCAGACTGGAGCATTGTTCAGCAACTGCTGGATCAAACTGACTTCTTCACACACCTACCACATTCCAAACCAATGATTAACATAACTAATGAGTCCATCATCTCACCTCAATCAGAAGTGAGTCGCTAATTATCAGTTATGATGTAGTGGGTAGGAAATAGGCTGTAACTATATGCAAAGCATGACTCATTAATGCTCTATACCAGTTGTCCCTAACCTTTTTCGTACTACGGACTTTATTTAGTGACTGGCCTTTAAGGTCTGGCGGATAAAAACAAAAAAATAAAATGGTACAACCAGAATAAAAACCGCTGTTTTGCAGCTTGGTTTTTTTTTTTTGGTGAAGTTGTAGGTTCTTCTTCTGTATTCTCACTGGGTCTTTTACACTGCCCAAAGAAACTTTCCAAAGATGTTTTATGTTTGTTTAGCTAACTTGGAAGTTTCAGTTTAGTGGTAATGTATTCTGTGTTACTAGACGGAGCAGTGCCTTTAAGTAGGCAGTTATGTGACCAAGGCAATTGTCTTGACATGCATCATGAGTGAGTCATAGACAGATGTGGAGGAGAGAGTCCGGTAATTTTTCAAATCAAAACATTGATCATAATCAGATCATGAATGAAATGGAAATAATGTAAATTATGCACTTTCTGTGCAGCCTGGTACCAATTGAGACCGATACCAGGCTGTGGCCCAGAGGTTGGGGACCCCTGCTCTAATCAACCAGAGATATTGATGGAGATTATATGCACAAATGCACAAACCAATATTCACAGATAATCCATGGTTTTGTGTGAATATACTATTTCTTAAAATATGTATTTCCAACATGTTTCAGGGATATAATCAAGAAGAAATTGATTGACTGACTTCTTGAGAGAACTGTGCCATGTAGATACATGGTTAGTAGGTGTCAATATTTTTGTTATTGACATGGTTGATGTTGCTCCTGTAAGGGAAAGGTAATGGGTAAAAGCACTGATAAATTACCTCAATTAAAAAAAATCCTTCGTGAATGATTCCTCAGTGGAGCAGCCTGATGCCATATAAAACTCTGTCACTGACAGACTTTATCTGCAACCTGGCACAGTACTCATATACAGTACACTACGCCCTAGTTCCTTGTGGTTAATACATTCCAGGAACCACACACAAATAATACATTTTCCGATAGAGCAAAAAAATATTTATCTTATTATTTACGGTAATTTAAATGTTTATGACCCTTCCCATACTGATTGTAGGAGCCATGTCTCTCTCTTTTCCATGACGTATCTCTGTCCCCAGTGCATTTTTTCCCCCCCAACCAACAGGTCAAGGCGGATGACTTCCCTCCAGAGCCTGTGTCCTGCCTGGAGTTTCTTCCTCAATGAGGGAGTTTTTCCCCACCACCGTTGCTCATGCTTGCTCTGGAGGGCATTGTTGGCTTTCTGCCTGTTAAGCGCTTTGAAATATCTCCAGATGGGAGTAAGCGCTATATAAATAAAAGTTAATTGATTGACAAGAGGTTCTGAGAGGTTTTTTTTAAGGTGAATTGTTTGCAAGTCATTATATATTAAATTTCAATCTATAATTGCAAGAATGAACTGGACAAGATGAGGGAAATGAGTTTTGGAGATGTCTGTATGGAGCGGTGCTAGTAGTGTTTGGAGTGCGTCATCCACATTAGCTTGTGGTGGAATGCAAACACCAACGAACACGGAGGAGAACTCCCGTGGAGAATAAAAAGGCTTGCAGTTGATAAAGAATGTCTCAATGTTCGGTCCACAGAATCTGCTGAGCACTGTGACATCTTTACGCCAACCTTCGTTGATGTAGAAGCATATTCCATCGCCCTTGGTTTTCCCCGACAGCTCCTTGACGCAGTCCGCACCGTGAAGTCGAAAGTCCAACAGATGTAGAGCGCCGTCGGGGATTGATTCATTGAGCCAAGTTTCAGTGAAACACAGGGCAGCTTTAACGTGCAAAGTCCATATTTTTCCCGCAGAGGAGGTGCAGCTCCTCTGGTTTGTTGGGAAATGAGTGGAGATTTGCCAGATGTATTGATGGCAGCGGGGTCCAATCAAGATCTCTGCAAAACTGCTCGTATCTGATGCAAACTACGGAATAAAATGATTCGGTAAGAACTGTCTGATGGCCAGCAGTTCTTCTGAGGAGTAGGTGATAGGATAGCACTCAGAAACAGACCCGAATGTCGACAAAAAACACAAAATAAAATAAAACAAGTGAGAGCTCTGTGCCGAGGCGTCCATCTGCGGCGCCATCTTGCATCATTATATGACAATAATGTCAATGTGGATTTAGACCAACAAAGATTTATTTGTTAGAAAATATGCTGAGTGAAAATTTCAAGGTGGCCTTGCCATCATAGAAAGAAAGGCTGCTTTTAGGTGTTTGCTTAAAAAAGGCCCTGATAACTTGTTAGGACTTCATTCATTGAGCTGATGACACCATTGGGTTGATGACACACACACACACACGCACGCACGCACGCACGCACGCACACACACACACACACACACACACACACACACACGTGCATACATATATATATGTAAGGACAAAGCAGGAAAGTAAAATCCAAATCCAAAATTTGTTTGACAGGCACCACTTAATCAGACAGAACACATAATCAAATCGGACAAGTGGGGTTCACAGGAGAGTAAACAGGGATATCAAACAAGCAAAGTAGGAAAAACAATAACAATCTGGATATTAGATGCCCCTACCCCGTCACTGTGACCTAATTTAGCACCAAACAATATAGGCTGGAGCTCTATCAATCTTTGGGGGGATGGTGATGGTCTGAAGGATGGTTGGAGGGAACTTTCTTGAACTAGTTTAAACCTAGAGACATAGAATGTGGGCTAAACCCTCCTGGATCAAGGCAGACGAAGATGGATCGGTGCAGGGTTGATGACTAGAGATGTGAAATGGATCAACATAACGGGGTGCAAATGTCCTTGACACATCTCTGGGAGAGAGGTCCCTTGTGGATAGCCAGACATGTTGCACAGGGGCAAACTGGGGGCTGGTGTTTGGTGGTGGTTGGCAGACTGTGGCTGTGGGCCTATTCAACTCACAGGAGTTGTTTGGACCAGGCTGTGAGAAGGAAGACAACACAGTGCCATCTCCAACTAGTTCATCCAATCAGCTTGTCCATTCTAGCCTCCGCCAAGAAGACAAGCTGCTGACTGTAGTGTTGGATTAGATCAACGGGTGTTAATGGCTCTGGCTGAGCACGGTCTGCTGGGTCCTTTGTAACCAAATTGTTCTATCACAAAGCTAGAGGAGGGGCCCAAATGTACAGTAGGAGAGTGAAGTTCAAATGTCATTTTACACAAAACCAGGTAATCATCTCAACAGAAAAACAAATATTCTCAGATGAATGAAAGTGAACCTAAGACTTGGCATGAATCATGACAGTGTTGCTATATCTCCTCTTAACATACTGCAAATGGGAAGATTCAATCCAGTGTCATCCAAGAAAAAATTGGTATTACCTGGAGGAGGGGATCTGTAGATTCTCTTTGAAATGCCATTTAAAATAACACTGAAAACATGTTTGCTCACACACTTGTATCCAAGGGACGTACATATTCTTCAAATCAGGCCTTTGCTATGGAGCTCAGCAAACACCTTCAAAAATGTCTGTGTTTAGTGTTTTAACTTCCTCCAAACCGAGTGATTTATTGAATCTATTCTGTCATTCATTCAATCGTTTCAACCCGTTTCACCCGCTGTTGCGGGTCACAGGGTGCTGGAGCCTATCAAAGCCGATTGGGGGCGTGAGGCAGAGAACACTCTTGGCCCAATGACAGTGCACCACAGAGCCACACATATGCATGACAAACATGCAATGTTATATATTTTAGCACATCTTTACAAACATCTACAGTCTGTACAGTAGTTTTTAGAGGGTAGGTCTTATGAGCCCAAACACCATCACCAGGTGTTGAAACCTTAATCATTGATTTCCTCAGGGTGATTGAAAAGTGTATTTATTCTGCAATCAATTTACACATGTTAAACAATGAATGTGGCATGTATTTTCATTCATTTGATTTTGTGTATTTTCATGAACAAAACCAGATTTCAACAGATGCAAATGATAAAGCTAAATATTTTAGTAGGAGATAAGGTGTCACATATCTGTTTTCATGAATAATTCTCCCCAGAGCAGATGTTTGCTTGGACCTGACAAGACTAATGCATATGTTAATATGTGATTTGTTGAAAAGTCAGTCAGTCAGTCAGTCACAAGATTAATGCATATATTAACAACATTTGTTGAAAACTCACTCACTCAAATGGGGCAGCAATGGCTCATCGGTAGGGTAGACGTCTTGAAGACAGATTGCCTAGCCATCAGGACATCCTCCGGAGTCTGAGATGACGGTGGGAGGTGTCAGCTCACCTCCCAGCCACTGCCGAGGCACCCTTGAGCAAGGTGCTGTCCTCCCTACAAACTGTTCGTTTGAAGTGCGATCCCCCTACTGTTTGTTGTGGATGTTAGTAATTGCATGTCTACAGTCCCCTAGAGTGTTGTGTTCAGGGGCCTGTATTCAACTATGTATGAATGCATAACCTAACCCATATATGTAACTGCATGCAACTGTAGTGTAGAGTAAGACAATTTCTCCATTGAGGGATAATGAAGTGGACTTTCTTCTTTCTTTTTGTTAAATATAAAGTAACAAATGGAGAACGTAGGCTGTAAAGCTAATTGAATAATAACCATAGTGTTTACTGTACAAAGATGGGATGAATACTAGAGGAGTGTTGTTTCTGGAGTCTTTTTTGGGGTTGTGTGTGTCCTGTGTTTCTGAGTACCATATTAATTTTTTTCTTTGATTTCTTTTATATCATTTTTTTCTGTTTAGGCATGTACTCTACTCTAGGTGCACCCTAAACGTAACCCTCCCAGCAAGAAGGTTCCTTGGTTCAATTCCAACGGACAACATTGTCCCCAGGCAGAGAGGAAGAACAGCAAACAAAAAAACTCAAATACAAATAATGACTCAGTGTCATAACTGTTGCTTTTTACATATTTTTTTGGTCTACCAGAAAGACAAAATGCCTCAAGATGTTTATACAATCCAAACAAGTGAAGACTGCACGAACCTCTATGTTCAAGGTTAACCAAGCAACAACTCAATGACACAGGAGAGGCAGTTCATCGGGTAAGAACTTAGAAGTCCTACATATGAAGGATAAAGGATATTATTGGAAGATAATAGTGCAAATGTTCTAGGCAAAAAAAGGACCAAGAGCATAAAATTAACAAACAAAACAAAAATAAACCAAGCAAAACACAACTTAAAAAACCCATAGTAGCTTTTGACTCAAATCATAACATGTTAACATGTTAACAGTCTCAGGAGAGTTTAAATGTCTGTATTTCCCACCAACCAATTAGAACTCAAGAAGCTGTTTGGATGAAGGTGAAATCTTCCACCCCCAAACAGAAGTTCACTTACTTCAGTTCCCGTGACCTGGATGAATCTACATCCACAAAGCCATTTGAATTCATCCTGTGGGCATCCCAAATCTGGTTCATTTTGGAAAGAGATGAGTTTTGCCTCACACTATCAGAACATTGGCTTTGCTGGAATAAATTTATAAATACCATGAATTGTCTGAAAATGACTTTAGCTGGATGATCAATCATCGCAACAGCCAGACGGGCTCCGGTGGTATAAATGCAGCCATCCTTCTCATGTCAGACTATTTCCATTTAAAACTAAATGATGCATGGAGATTCTGGACAATTTATAGGTCTTATATGGAAGCACTGTCTTGTAAACATTAAAGTTATTTTCATATTCAGTATTTTCAGGACAATGCATTTTTTATACTTTTGTGACAGTTTTAAAACTGTCATATATCCAATGTTGTTTTCATAAATTTTTAGTAACTTGAACCTTCTACCCTGCTACTAATAATTGCTGGAAAAAATAAAAATAAAGACTTTTGCATGTATCATTTATTTTCTTCTGATAAGTTTGACTCAAGTAATACTGAGGCAATTTGCAAATATTTGAAAGAAGAAATGTATATAAGATTTAATAAGTATTCCTGCAGTTATGGAACATGATACATGATCACTAACCTTTATCACTGTAGAGCAGGGGTGCTCAGACTCTTTTGGCATGTGAACCATTTATAAAATGACCAAGTCAAAATGATCTACCTACTATGAAAATACCAAACATATTTACAGTATTCATAATATATTCAGATTTTTTTAATATGTAAAATGTATGTTGACATACATAACCACAAGAGTCCATATTGCACAACACAACACAATTATCCATGTACATTTTTTGTCATTGCCCGAGTTTTCTCTGATGACTTGCACTGAATGAAAACAGCCATTGAAAGCAGTTGTCAAACTCTGTTAGGATCCTGCGTTGTTTTGCGTTTGCATTCCGTTCCTCTTCCTGCAGGTGTTTTGGGTGTGTCTGTTAAGCATGCAGGGAGCTTCTAAGGTAGGCAGCTGATGAGACATACCTGAGTTGCATCCTTCATAAACTGCTCCGTATTGGGCCGGTCATTTCTCTTCTTCTTTGCCAGAGAATTCAGCCATGTTTGTATACGTAGTTGTCTCTCAGCTGCTTGCTCTTGTCTCTCGCCTGTGGGTTTTGTCACTATGCACTGCTGCATTTTAGGTTTGCAATTTATTCAATGTTTCATCCTGAGAATTGAAATTGTTTTTTACATCTTGCCTGATGCTGCTTTTTTGGTCTATGTGTTCTCCAGTTGGTAACCTAACACTGACGGACAATTGTAAGTCTCCCTTGGATCGCCAGTCCTGACGCCATATTTGAGGAAGATTGCACTGGCACTGCAACTTTGAGGAGAGATTTTGTATCTTTCTTTTGAAAGCATTAACATGTACTTAGCGTAGTTGAGTCAGCTGCCTTACCAAATACTGTTTTTACCATCTTTGTCTTGATCTTAACCATGACTCACCTGAAATGGTGCTTGTGGTAGCTTTCACTTCTGAAGTTGGCTGTGAGAAAAGGACTGCTGTGTTGACAACTGGCACTTTTGTTCCTCCAACTTCTTCCTTTGCAGCACACTTTTTGGCGGAAAGTCAGTGTAATTGTTTCTATAAACAGTCTAAAAATGCTGCTCCACATTTCCCTACGACTGAGGCAAAAGAACTTAGTAAATGTCATAATGAAAAAAGGTCCTCCTCCCATTCCATATGAAAGTGTTATGTTTTTATTTTACTTGGTCCAGCTCGCCTACTCATTGATACTTTTTTCTTAAGTTTAAGGCAAAACAAAGTGAGGTCTAAAATTGTAGGTAACTCACTAGCTAACTTGTTTTTGTCTGAGCAATGTCTGCACATGAACGCTGACCTAAGTTCAAGAAAAGTCAGATGTAGTCGTGTATGCCAATCAGGTGATGAGCTGGCTGACGAGATGACACTGCATGCACGGTGACCTAAATTCAAGTCATTGACATATTTTTTTGATGTCATGTGATCACCCGAACTAACAGAACTACCACCTGGATTGACCAGTCAAACGTGATCGACGTATTGAGCACCTCTGCTGCAGGGTGTTCATATGTAACCTGACTGCTGAATGTCAACAGTGTCAACAGCTTCACAGCTGTCACTGTCCTCATAGGATATTTTATCATGTTATTAGCAACAGGAGGGCAATTAGTGGTGCTGCATAGTCAAGTTAAAGTCCATGTCATAAATATGAGCATGCTGGGAGATGGTGAAACTAATGCATTTTAAAGTTGACCTTTTCTTTTTTTTTGTTTTTCTTTTCACATATACAGCTCTGATGTGTGGCTCAGAGTTAATTTCAGGAGCAGATTTTAGTTCAATAAACACATTCATGTTCTCAATTATTAACGTTGCATGAATGTTTGTTTGTTTATTTGAAAGAAGCATCTCCAGGGATACTATGGCAGTTTTTTACTTTTGAAGCTGCCTGTTGAATACGAGGCTGTACAGAGCTAAAGAAGACTGCAGAGATGAATAACAATGCTCAGTGGGTGAACCTTAACACTTTTTCCATTACCATTTGAGCCAGAAAAACATGGCGCAGCTTTAAAGTATAGTCACACATTTCTGACTTAGTAGAACTGAATACTGACATCTGTTGCATTTTTAAAAGTAACCTACATTACTTGGAGGTCTAACTTTTAGTAGAACAGTCATTGTAACACATATGAATAATGATAATAATAAATAAATCCTAATGTTTCAGATTGCATGCTCTGTGTCTGTGAAGGTTCTCTCGAGGCTCTCTGGCTTTGTGTCACCACCACTTTGTGTCACCAGTTTAGGTGAAAAAGCGTACGCAGGTGGGATTGTGAGCATGAGCGGTTGTCTATGTGTGGTCCTGTGGTGAGATGCAATGTGCCCAGGGTACAACCCACCTCTTGCCCATAGTCAGCTGAGATGGGGGCCAGCATAACTCATGACCCTTAATTTCAGATAAGAAGCTGACAATAGCAGTCGTCTTGTCTTCAAGAAAAGGAATTAGTAATATGAATTACAAAACTGATGGTACTGTGAACAGGGATTTTTTTTTCTTAAGCCTATTTCTTGTTTCAGGCTGCAGACGTATCAGAAACTTCTCTTCTGAATATGAATAAATTTATCTGACCTATTAGTCACCTGCCATGATTGAACAGTTTACTGCCCCTCTCTCAGTGCTCTCAAACTTTTCTCTTGCAGTGATTCACATTCTGTCGAGGCACTGTGGCAACATTCCTTAACTACTGAATCACAATCAGTCATTTGTTTTTACAGTTGTCATATGGTTTGGAAGTGACAACCCATTCACTCCCTGCGGCAAACACAGCCTGCACTGGCTCACAGTACAGGTAGTCCTCAACATAACTGGATAAGCAACTGTAGATGAGAAGATTGTTGACTTTCTGTAAAATATTCAACACAAGCTGAACACATACAGTAACCATGTCAGTCTAGACAACACATCAGCCACTTTGAAAACATTGCCTTTTCATGCCAGCCTATACAACACATGAGGGGCAGAGTTTTACTGTGTGTATGTTGCATATGTTCTTGCACTTGATGCATGTATATTGTGTTTTTCTGTCCTTTTTGGGTGCACACACTTTGCAGCACTTCTTTTTGTTGCTGCTGGCCGCAACCTAGAATAATGGAAAGATCAGGAATTTTACCAACACCTCTCTCTCTTTCGCAAGGCATGAGTGTCAGACATATACTGCAACAGCATCACACACTCACTTCAGGCTTTGCAGATGGTGGTTCTTTAGGTTGGAATGGACAGGTCTTGAGCATTCTCATCCTGAATCCTACTCATGATGGCTGCCGAGGCTGGGGTTCTTGGAACAAGTCTTCATTTGAGGTCTCACCAGTGCCTTTCCCAGTTCCTCGAGAAAGAGGCGTCTCCTCTGGAGCTTTCCTCTGTTCCACTCTGGGTTCAGTGCCATCCAGATGATAAAGGCGTTGTTCGCTGAGATGTCCAATATGTCAAAGAATATCACCAGTGGCCAGCATAATGTCCTCCGTTTGCAGCTGTAGGAAGTCACCAGCTTGTCTATGTTGTCTACCCCTCCTTTTGTGGCATTGTAATCCATAATGATCTCTGGTTTCTGATGCTCCTGACCACAGATTCTCCCATCCCTGTGTAGTGTACTCATAAGTACCACATTCTTGCCTTTCTTTGGCACATAGGATACAAGGAACGTGCCAGCCATTTACACAAACTTGGAAGACTTGACAGGCCTGTTCTTTGTAGTTGGCAGTTGGGGTGGGAGCTCAGGCTTGTTTTTCTGTGTCGTTCCCACGATGGCAGTGGTTCTTAATCTTGTTGGAGGTACCGAACCCTGTCGGTTTCATATGCTCACTGACCGAACCCTTTAGTAAAAAAAAATTGTTTTTTAAAAAAATTTAAGACATAAGTATATGTTTTACTGGTGTATTTAATGAATTGTGCATTGATGTCACCTTTTTCAAAGAACAAAACCAAGACAGTACATGAACTCACATGAAGTTACCTACCTGCAAATCAGTGTGACTTCTGCTGTTGTTATTGAGAGACCAGTTCAGATATGTGTGGCTTCACCTTGGCAAGTGCTACTCTTATTTTCACAGGAAAGTCTGTTTCTTTTCTTTTCCATCCAGCTGTTCCTTTATTTTTGCCAGTGCCAGACTAGAGTTGCTCAACTTGACATTCAAATCATGCAGAACACTGACTCCCATCACGTTCCATTATACAGTACATGTAAATTCACGTTGCACATATTCATTCGACCACTTTCGTTTTTGCTCAACATAGTTACTATGAATTAAAATATTAAGAAAGCAATCAGATGACGTATCATCATGACAGGCATAGATCGACTACTGAGTGCGAAAAATCCCCTGTAGCACAGGTAGGCCAATCAATGTAGTGTCATGTGATCATCTGCAGCCAGTGATGGCTAAGGGGGGCGTGTCATCATGAATTGACACGATGTGTCAAACGTACACAGTGATTCATGTATGTTTGGCAAAAATGTTTTGTTTCGACCCCCGTCTCCGCCGAACCCCTGAGACCGACTCACCGAACCCCTAGGGTTCAATCGAACCCAGGTTGAGAACCAGTGCACTATGATCAGCTTCCTCTTTAGGAGCTCCTGTCCCAGCTTGTGAAAGGTAAAAAAATTGTTGCATGTGATGTTGTGTTCATTGAGTAGTGGTAAGATCTTAAGCCCGAGCCCGAGTCCAAGCCCGACCCGGCCCGAAATTCGAATCGGGTCGGGCTCAAAATGTCAATAATTACGTTGGGCTTTAATAACCGTGAGCTGGGGTCGGGCTAGATTTTTTTAGGCCCGATCTGACCTCTACCACTGAGTCCTTGAGTCATGTCCATGACAACTCTCATTCCTTGATTTTTCTCAGGGTTTACTCCAACAGGTTTTACCTGTGTAGACTTGTAGGTACCAAGCATATGAGGAAATGGCATCACAGGCGGCCCAGATCTTTATACCACACTTTGCAGGTTTAGATGGTACATACAGCCTAAGGGGGCAGCTACCCCTAAATGGCATCAGCATCATCATCATCATCATCATCACCACACACACACACACACACACACACACACACACACACACACACACACACACACACACACACACACACACACACACACACACACACACACACACACACACACACACACACACACACAGTCGTGATAATCATTACTAAACGCTAAATACTGGGGGGTAATAACCTTTGATTATGCACAACGTTTCAGACATATTGTCGTTAACCCACATTTCTGCCTTTCGTTTCCGCGGACAACGTGTCAGGTTTTATTATGAAAAATGCAACCGGATGAGGATTGATCCACGGAGACAAAAAAGAAAAATAAATCCCAAATCATTAATTATTGTCATTAACACACATTTCCGCGGACAACGTGTCAGGTTTTATTTTGAAAAATGCAACCGGATGCGGATTGATCCACGGAGACAAAAAAGAAAAATAAATCCCAAAGTTATTAAAGAAGGATTATTGGGGAGTGAAAGCGCCGCTTGTACACTCTTTTCTGCCACCACGAAGGGTAGGTCTCTTGGAACTGTTATCCTAAATTTAATTTATATTATTAAATTACACACACTGATAATTCATGGCGCTAATTATAGCGTGGAGTGCTGAAACTTGCATGATTTAAAGCAAAGTGTCGCGGAAACTTGGAAACTGATTTAGAAGAAAATGAATTTTTGTTTTTAGGATGCGAATAGGTGTTTAATCCAGCTGGTCCTCTCTAGTGAGGCGCTTCAATGATTCAACTCTTCTGGGGTCGTCCGGGGTCGACATTTCGCTTACTTAATGTCATATATGACCTAAAACAGTAGTTCCAGTCGGGGTTTTCATGACATTAACTACACTTAAAAAATCGGAAAATACTTTGAATCGAGTGGAACTCATATTAGTGGTGTGAACTTATGATATCAAAGTAAGCAAATTAATTAATTTTGAACTGAATGACGGACGAACCTCAAGATATCTGAGTTCACAAGAGTTCAGATATCTGATACTGACCACGTGGAAAAAAAAAACCACACATAAGGGGCGATCATGTTGACTCTTGTTACCCCTCAATTTTGATGCAACTTTTTTTCATTAAATTGAATCGGACAGAAATCCACAGATAAAACTTCGTGGGTCGCTTGAATGGACAGACGACCGCATAGATTTTATTTTCATTAAAGCAGGTCTCTTAGTACCTGGAAGGAAAAGCATGCGTCCATCGTAAACAGCTGACTGGTAAGGCCATTGCACATGAACCATTCACAATGTGAAAAATTAAGAATAGAGTACAATATATATTCCATTGCGTCGTTGGTGTACACAGCATTCTCAAAAGAATTAAGTCCATGTATTTGTCAGTGACCTGCGTATCCAGTGATGTGTATTATAAAGTTATTCTCCATTTAAAATAACCACTCTTGGCCAATTTTTACCCCAAATCGCTGAATTTTCACATTTACCGCTGAAATACTGAGCAGAGACCTGCAGTGAGGCACCACTAATTAGATTTACAAAAATATGAACCATTTATTCACCAATTAATTAGCAACAGATCGTTAGTCTCATAGCAGAATTATTTAGAAATACAAACTGTAAAACACAATTAGCACATTTGATTTTAAAAAAATGTTATGTTGTTTCCTACATGTTTGCTTATATGTTACAATTACTTATAAATGGAGTCCATGTGCCGCTCCTTCTGAAAAAAAGCATAGAATTTTTTTTTGAGTTGAGATATGTAATCCTTTATTTTTATAGTAAGGCAAGGCGAGTGGAAAACAAACGAATGGCTGCACTTGACTAGGTGACTGTAGATTGTAGTTTGCTGTCACTTCTACGGCTGAGGAAGAGGAATCCTTGGCCGAATCCCTGGGATCAACAGCGCCCCCTACCACGGGGCAGGAGAACTTCGCTCCTTGTTTCATGCCTTTTTCCCAGCGGTTTCAGGACCGCTCAACTCAAGAAAGATGTTACACACATACAGTTGTTGGCAAAAAAACACTGTACATTATATAAATGAGCTAAATTATGGGAATTTAGTTCATAGAACAAACGTGTTTAAACGTTTTAATAGCGGCATATAGAGAGATAGCATTATAGTCTCACTGTATAGCATGCCAGCACTGCTAGCCGAGTCATCGCACAATCCATGGTGAGGCATGGCTGGCTGGTGCCTCACCGCAGGTCTCTTCTCAGTATTTCAGCGGTAAATGTGAAACTTCAGTGATTTTGAGAGAAAATAACCTGGAATTGGTGATGTTACTCAGAAAAAAACGTTATAATTCACATCACTGGATAAATACAACCATTTAATTTACTGTATTTCTTCCATTTTTCAATTTTTTCTTTCATGACGGTTGGTGAGGCCACTGTCACTGTGTCACTGTGTGTGATTGTCTTTCTTTAGTTGAGCGATTCTAAAACGGCTGGGAAGAGGCACTGAGGAACACAATTCTCCTGCCTCATGGTAGGGGGCGCTGGTGATCCTAGGGATTCTTCTTCCACAGCCGCAGAATAAGTGACAGCAAGCTACAATCTATTGTATAGTCAGCATGTAAAGTGCAGTCATTCATTTGTTTTTCCGCTCGCCTTCCTTTTATATAAAAATGGAGGATTACATATCTGGACTCAAACATTTTCCGATGCTTTTGTTCTGAAGGAGCTGTGCATGGACTTCATTTATAAGTAAACATAACATATAAACAAACATGTAGGTAACAACATAACAATGTTTTTTTTAATCAAATGTACTGATTTGTGTGTTACAGTTTGTGTAAATAATTCTGCTAAGAGAATTTATATATAGCCCACTAACTGCTGCTACTTAAATGGTGAATAAGCTACACTGTAGGTTCATATGTTTGTAAGTCTGATTATGATCAGGTCAGTGCTTCACCAGCCATGAACCTCACCACACGTCGCTGGTATTAGTTGAATGTTATTAATTATAATATTGTCAATATGTTTAGGGAAATACACCTTTTTGAATAATGTAAGTTCAAGTGAATGTTATTTTCTCACTGCCCTGTTTTATTTGATAGTAAAACCAACTTGTTTTCTTTGCGGATTGATAACTGCATAATGCCTGCTAATAACAAACTTTATAGTGTATGTTTTTAAGTTGGATTTCTGTAAAACTGCTTGGAACCATTGGTTAAACTTTTTGTCCAAGCTATTACTATCATGCACATCAATCACAGAAAGCTACTTAAAATGTAAGTTACTTTCTCAGTATCCAACACCACCAGTAGAAAAATCCTCATTTTAATGGTTGTTTTTTTCTTTTCCTTAAACAATTCCTAAATATCTCGTTTGTTTAAAGTAGCTAATGGATCACAGTGTGCTGAATTTGATGATAATAATCAGCTGTATTCAGATGATTTACTGAATATTCTTTGTGTGAGAGCAAACATTTCTACCTGAAAAAACATAACAGCTATTAAAAAGAATGTCAATTTAACCTGAGAGAACCTATGGTGACACCAGTGTGACACACAAATTGAATGTCCTTGTTCTATGCTGTCCACTTTGTATTAACCCACATTATTTTTCTTTATGATAAATGTGTGGTTTCTTAGGCGTTAAAATAAAGTAGGAAGTTCAAAAAAGATAAAAATGACTAAAAGGATCTTAATGAATGAGCTGCACTTGGTGATCCTCCTTCTGCTCTCTCCTCTACCTGATTGCATCCCTTGCTTTTACTCTTTTTGTCTCTCCCTTGCTTTCTCGGTCTCAATATTTTATGCCAGAAGGTTATGTTAGTTTAAATACTAGTCGCCATCAATAGAGGAGGGCATTTTTCTCATATTTTGACAGAAAAGACTTGGAACTAGTTTTTCTGCAGGAAGTAGTGATAAAGATAATGGGATAAACTGGGCTCTGTGGTGGAAGGGCCAGCATTGTCAAGAAGGTCAGGCTGTGGACCCAAATACAGGACACCATAGGCAGAGTCTTGGTCCATGGTTTTAATAACTTGAAAATGACATACACGGGAAGAAAGGCAAACAGAATGCAGGCAGAACAAGGCAGGGACCAAACAGAACCACAGGAACTAAACTACAAGAGACAAGACTTCAGAAAAAACAAACCTGCAAAGAGCTCAGACCAAACCTGGCTTAAGAAGCCTCATGGTGATGAGATCAAACATGATCAGGTGAGAAGAACAGCAACGGGCGTGGTGATGAGCAGCAGGTGTGGAGAGGACCAACAGGTGTGGAACCTCAGCTCCACCCACAAGTTTGGCCTCCCTGCCACACACCAGCACCGCCACACCGAACCGTGACAAGCATGCGCTATTGAATGGCACATAGTCATTCGTTTTTTACCATTGCTTCCTCTAAATATTACCAAAGAGGCAGTGAAAGTTAGGGCTTTAGTAACCACTACATGCAGTTCATACTGTTTGACGACAGTGTTTTCTGTCAGGAATTTGATACATTTTACACAATATGTTTTGAAAAGGAAAGAGATTTTGTGTCTTTAAGTTGGTTGTGGAAAGTAGGCAAAGCACAAATTCCACTGTGCAATAAACAAATTATTCCACAGTGAACAATATTATACAAAATTAACGTAAGAAATAAAGGATTGGAAAGCAGGTTATTCACTCATAAAAACACAGATAGTCATAAGCTTCGGGAAACAAAACAAGAATTACGTTTATTTTTTGGAGAAAGAGTTAAAGGGTTTTTGTAAGGTCACGTTTCACCAGCAATGACATGGATGTTCCCATCTCTTTTATTTAACCTGGAAAATAATGTCTCAAATCAAGCAGATTGTTTATCTGCCTGTCTGCTTCCTTGACGGGACAGTAACCAGTGATCTGGGTTGGGATGAGGCAGCCTGCTCTGGCCTATATATGAATAATCTGCTGTAGGAGCAGTAGAGGTCTGAGTACAGACCTTTCTTGAATGCAAATGTGTCTTGGGAGGACTTACCAGCTGCTGTGGGTTAAATGGAATCTGGATGAGTTCCTGGACTGGATGAGTTTCTGACAATTTTTTACAAGTACTTCTTGAAGTGTATTGGGGTTGACCCCTGGGAGGTACTGCAGAATTTTTTTTAGACAGTCCTATTGCCTGTTTATTAACATCCTGCAATACTTTCTCTTTTAAAAAAAGGAGATTAGGCTCTATCTCAACCCTGTTAATAACAGCAATGAAAGCAACAGTAAGGCAAAGAAAAGGGAAGTGAAAAAGAATCTAGTTATCTCTGAACTGGTTAATGTTCTCTTTTAGAAGAATAAAGTTTATAAAACAAAGTGAGGAAATAAAGGGGATAAAATAACAAAAATAGAGATAAAATGAATGGAAGCTGCTCTAACACCAGCTAGAATATCACCGTGTTTGTGTGTGTGTGGATGTGTGTGTTACATTTTAGATGTTCAAGTGACTGCAAATCATTATATTCTATTCAAATGGTAAAAGCAGAACAGAGAAGAAATGGCGCAAATGTGCAAATGAACAATTACGTGGCAATTATGTGCAAACAAATACACAAAAATAGAAAGAAATCAATCTCAATGAAATTCTTCATCCGATCACTGTAAAGACTGACATGTGGTAGTTTTGGGTTTGAATTTCTATTTTTAATTACAACTGTATTGTCTTTGTTTAGTAAAGCCCTGCCATTTGAACAACATGCTTTTTTCAGCAATAATGTCAGAGGAACATCCCCAGCCCAAATTCAGCCAGTCTCAGGTGGTTGAGCTCATGAAGAGGCTCTACAGGCTGACACCATCAGAAATGAATTCGCTGCCAAGCTACTGTGACCAGAACTTCTACGTGATGACCAGCGAGGGGGATGAATACGTCCTGAAAATAATGAACTCAGATGACAGCAAGAACCCTACCCTGATTGATGTTCAGACATCTCTCATGTCTTTCCTGCATCAGAATAAATTTCCTACCCCAACAGCTCTGCCCACCATCTCTGGACAGTTAATGAGCCTGGAAGAAAAAGGTATGAAACTAGTATCATGGCAGAGACCTGAGAAAAAAAATCTAACACCTTGAGAAATTGCACTATAATTTGCTGTAATTCTATTGTGGAATTCATAGCAGTCTTGGATCCAGTGTTTGTCATGATATATTTATAGGTTAATTATCTCTTGTTCAACCGCTAAATGCACTTTCATGCAAAAAAATAATAAATTACATTGTGCCAATAATAATGACATTATTAAACTTTATTAAACATTTTTTAAAATGTTGTATACATTTTAGAAGAAAGTGAAGTTAACTGCAGACAAAACAAGAAAATTAACTTTTTAATACATTACACCAAACATGTCAAAAGTGATGTGTGATCTTTGGAAGTTTTAAAATATTTATGGGTTAGAGCATTGGTCACTAATCATTCAATACTTTGCCAAGTCTTGCGAAGGTCAGTGTGGTCATTGTGATTGCACATTGTTAGTTTATCAGAGCTCAGATAGAGACACATTATCACAGTCAGTGAGAGGCGCATCAGTCTGGAAGGTCCTGTACTTTGTTCTTGTTATTTTCATTTTCAAAAATGTCATTTCACTGAGAAAATTAAAGCCAAAGTAGGCTTTTATGCTTACTGTGCTTGAGGAGAAGAGAGGAACTTTTCCATGCTCCCTGGTCCCCAAAGGTTATCATCCTTTTACCTCGCATTTCAATTTTTTCTATAATTATTTTCATGTCCACAGGGGAAAAATCCACAACTTTGCTAGCAGGCACCTGTTGGTGGATGCTTACTGATTTCCTCTTACCTTCCCAAAGATCATAACATGCATCACAACCAACAGGCCATCCCCTGGGTTAGAGTATTTGACGGACTCTCCGGGAATCTCTTGAACTTTAAAACATCATTATATGTTAAGCAACCAGGCAAGCCTTTTCTCAGGATGACCTTACCTACCTTAACAGGCGATGCCAGCAACAACGTCATGCACTATCCACTTTGCTTCAAATCAGAACTGTGTGGAAAGTGAACTGGAAAAGTAAAGCAGTCCTAGACAGAGGATTTTGAGAGCAAACATAGTGAAATCAAATCCAAACCCAACCGTAAATCCAAATTGAGAGCACAGATATTAGACAACAATTTAAAAAGGACTTAACATTATAGACATTTTCTGAACTTTTCAGTTATAATTGTGTGACTGAATAATCAATAATTGAGTGATGCAAGGCTTTTAAAGACCTTGTTAATGAGTTACTATAATGGATGTTATCTCTGTTTAAAATTTTTCCAGTGTGGAGAATTGTTCATCTGAACATGATACAAACCTGGTATTTTGTAAAAGATTTTAAATTAAAATCTTTGTATGCACTTTCCTTTCAGGGTTCTGCTGACTGAGAGCCACTTCTCACCTCTGCTCATAGCTGGTGTTTTTCTGTGTAGTTCATTGACTAGAGGACACTGTTAGAGGTTTTGGAGATAAAGTCAGAGAGGCCAGACTGAGATGGTTTGGACATGTCCAGAGGAGAGATAGTGAATATATTGGTAGAAGGATGCTGAGTTTTGAACTGCCAGACAGGAGGCCTAGAGGAAGACCAAAGAGGAGGTTTATGGATGTAGTCAAAGAGGACATGAAGGTAGTTGGTGTTAGAGAAGAGGATGCAGAAGACAGGGTTAGATGGAGTCAACTGATTCGCTGTGGGACAAGTCGAAAGGAGAAGAAAAAGATTGACTAGAGGACACCCTTCTCATTGGGTATTAAAAGCACTTTTACAACCCCCTGACTGGAGCTCACCTTGCCAGTTAGCTTTTTCATTAAAATCACATGTAAACTCTTGAAAGATATGTGAATTTCAGTCTATGAGCATTTCCCAAGGAAGCTTCAGGCAGTATCACAGGCCAAGAAAATGGTCCAGTCTGAAAATGTTTTAATCTGTATGTTTATGAGCCAAGTTAATTTTTCATAGAGCTAATAATTATTTTAAAAATATGCCACAAAGTAAAAAGTATAAAAATAAGAGAAAAAATAAAGCTAAAATTCATAATCATAACTTCAATATTGTGATATATGACATCACAGCAGGTTTCTTCACATTATAACTTGACATCTCTTGTTATGATCATGTGTCCTTGCGCCAGGATGCAGAGTAGAGCTAATGCTTTATGATGGCAAAAGGTGAAGGTACAAGTCTTTAATTCAAATCTTGTGTTTGCCTTTGACAGACTGTGGCTACGGATGTAAGAAGTACCTGGTGCGATTGTTGACTTATTTGCCTGGAACCTTAATTTCCAAGGTTCCTTTAACACCACAGTTACTCTATGAAACCGGCAAGATGGCAGCCAAAATGGACGAAATCCTGCAGGAGGTCTGACATCCTTCTGATCAAACTTGACATCCAGAGGAAGTAAAAGTTGTAACAAGGTTTATGTAGGTGAACCCGCAGAAGAATCATTTGCGGTCCTGAATTGTTTTTTTTTATAAAAAAAAACAAAACCTGCACTGGTGTGACAAGAATAAAAGTGTTGTTCAGTCAAAAATTTGCTACATCAATTTTATTTTTTTTTGTATTATCTTAGAATCTAATTCAAATAATGTAAACTGTAAAGAAAAATTACACTGAAACAGACTTAATAAATGCTAGCTGACTTAATATTGTTCATATCAATGAGTCCCCAAATGTCCCTAATGTTCAAGTTAAAACGCATTATATAATGTTATGGTGAGATATTACATTACTATCTTTTAAGTTTAGAATTTTGTATTCAATAACAATGTTATGTTGATTCGTGTTAGGACAGTGAAAAAACAATGATCATATTGATTTGAAGTGCTATTTTTCAGCCATAATGTATATGATTAAAAAAGTTGGTCTTATGGAATCGCTCAGAATAACATCTAACAGTGATTAAACTTTGTTTTTGTCTTCTCTATTACTGTTGTCATCCCCAGTTCAAACACCCCGATCTTAGTGTGTTGCAGAGGGAGCAATTTATTTGGAGTCTGTCCAATATTCCCTTCCTGGAGGCATATATTTATGTCTTAGATGGACACCCTCTTCAGGCGGCTTTGAAGTCAGTCATTCATCAGTACAAATCCTCTGTGATCCCAAATCACTCCAATTTCCGCAAGGGTGAGTATTACCGTAAATTTACTTATCTCTAGAATCTTTTCAAAGTGGTTTTTAATGCATCTATCCTATTGACAGCTTTGGCTGGAGGGGTAATATTTTTGAATTGCCTATCTTGACATTACAACACACACATATTGGGCCCAACACACGAGAATTAGCATTCCTGTTTTCTTATTAGGGCAACACACATACTGCCCAAAGTAAAAAGCAATTCACATGTATGGTGTGGGACAAAGTTTCTTGATGTGTTTAAACTAGGGCTGTCATTTTAACGCGTTAATTAGATTAATTACGCTGCAAATTAACGCTCTATAAAAATTAACGCAATTAATCGTGAGTGGCAAGTCAATGTACAAGCATTTTAAATTTGGCCCATTGAGGGACTCGTAGGCTGCAGTGGCACGATACTTTGTACCTGCACCACTAGTCAAAAGCAGGGTGACTGACAACAGAGATGGACGCGACACAGGAGAGCGAGGCAAGCCCACTAGGACCTTTGGGCGGGAAGTTTATTTCTAAAAAGAACAAAGACGGGACTATCAACAAAAACACAGTTATTTGTACCTTTTGTAAAACAGAATTTTCATATCACCGAAGCAGCTCCAGCCTATATGCAAAACATGTCAAGGACACAAAGAGTTGTCTGTTGTCAGTTCCTGTAACGTTGGCTTACCCTTTTAAAGGAAAAGCCTGTTGGCATCTTGATATTCAGTTGCCTTATTTAAAGGCATGTTATACTATTCATTTTGAATTGCTGTATTGAGTCAGCTTTAGTATTCATTTTGATTGAGAGTCTGCTTATGTGCCTATTTCATTTATTTTATTTAACTGTATTTGTATTGCAGTTTTGAGAAATGCACCTGGCCTAATTGGTTTGCTGATGTGCTTGGCCTTTTTTCTTTTGAATTTCATTTATAAAGCACACTTAAGCAATAAATATGTGGATTTCAAATCTTCTTGGTGCATTCTATTGATTAGTCATGTACTACAATTTTGTAATGTCCTAAAATTCAAATTCTTTATTTGGGGGCCTTTAGCAGGTATATGATTAAAATGTGATTATAATTACATTAATTTTCTTAATCGCCTGACAGCACTAGTTTAAACCGAAATTAAAATTCTGTAATCTGCTTGTATGAGCGGCAGTGGATAGTGCTGTTGCCGCATAGCAAGGCAGTTCCAGGTTCCCATCCCTTTCTGTGCAGAGTTTGTATGTTCTCCCTGAGTCTGCATGGGTTCACTCTGGGTTCTCCGGTATGCATGCATAGTTGTCTGTGTCTCTGTGTGGCTCTGCAGTGCACTGGCGTCACGCCTGGAGTTTCTCCTGCCACATGACCTAAGCCAGCTGGGATAGGCTCCAACTCTCCATGACCTGTGCAAGCGGATGAAGCGGTTAGAGAAAATGAAGGATGAATACCATGCCTGTTTTAGCTTGTAGACAGAAACAGTCTACAACAGAACAGTATAATCCTAAAAACGTGCACTAGTTAAATTAATATCTAGCTAGTGCACATTTAGCGCACCCACAGAAATCTAATTCCATTTTCGCATATCTCCATGGCATTATACTGCTCACAGATACCAGGAGCTCTTCAAAAAGCATAGATTCTGTAGTGCACAAAGAAAAACTACTTGAAAGCACATATGTGGGTCTTTGCACAGTCTCAAAAATCATTGTTTTCTCTTTGAAAGTCAGTTCAACTGATAAACTTTCAAAACCATCCAAATTAAATATCTGATTCTTGAGAGTCGTGACAAAACATGTCCCACATAGACAAGTCTTGATGTTTTCTACAAGCATACGTAGAGCCGAACATGGTCAATACAGCAACACTAACATCATGCAGTGAGTGGTATATGACAGGAAGTGCTTTTCCAGTTTTGACAATCAGCTGCTCTACTGATGGAGGTTTTCTCGTTTGCTTCCACTTGTGTTTAGTTACCAGCTGTGCTTGCTGTGAGAGTCTTTCCAAATCTCTATTCAATGACTTGAACTCATTTACCATGTCTTAGGCCATCAGATCAGCAAATTGTATCTCAAAGTCTCCGACAGACACACCAGAGGTGTAACTTAGTTGGACCTGGTCCTCTGCACACTCCTGTGGATGAGTCATGAACTTTAAAAGATGAAGTTCTCCAAAGCATGCTTTTAAAGACTGCAGGGGATTAGATCAGTGAGCCAGCTGCGGGACATTCAACTTTTGGTCGGGGTCATTTGTTGTGCAAGCATTTTTAAATTCTCTCAGTTTTTTAAAGTGTGGCAAACAACATGTTTCAATATCCACAATAAGTAGTTAGTTTGTTTTCAAATGCAAACACTGCTTGTTAAAGGGATAAGACTATATTTCTAATGTCTTATATTTTGACATTGAGCTGCTTCAGATGTTCAGTAAATGTTTTTTAACCTTCAGCCTACAAATTTACATGGTAAAATAGCACAGACCTTTATCTATTTGAATGAATAACTGTAATCAATATTGTATAAATTGTACCAATTCTCAAGAATCAATGAGATGTACTTCCATGACAATCTATACATTGTGAGTAATTACAGAACTAACATGTGCTCAGTTATTTGTAGATCCATTCAGTTATGATTCAAGCACTCTGCTGCCTCTAGCTCATTGCAGCAACAACCATATTTCAATTGTTTTTGTCCATCTCAAGCTTATAATATTATAATGCAATAATACCCTCTTTATGTTTTCTCTTTCATTTCTAAGGCATTGTCCATGGTGACCTAAATGACTTGAATATACTTGTACAGCCTTGTGAGAGTGATGGCTACAAAATTTCTGGCATTCTTGACTTCGGGGATTTGAGCAGTGGCTACTTTATCTATGAGCTAGCCATCACCATCGCCTACATGATGGTTCACCACCAAACACCCATAGAAGTGGGAGGACCCATGCTTGCAGGATGGGAAAATGTCTTTCCTCTTAACAAGTCAGAAAAGGATTGTCTCTATGTGCTGGTGCTGTCCCGCTTTTGCCAGTCAATAGTTTATGCTCATTACTTTGTGATCCAGAATCCAGAAAATGAGGAATATCTGATGGTGACTGCCAAGAAAGCTGTCCATGCTTTCCGTCATCTTTTGGAGCTAGGGAAGGAGGAGGCAGAGAAAGTATGGTTTCAGACTGCTGCTCAATTCAATGATAGAAAGCAAGAAACATAACAGTCATGCATATTGTCGTAAAAAATACAAATTCTTTCACTCAAGAGCAGAAGGAAAAGAAGGAAGAAGGTCAAGAACAGATGTCATTCCTGTACTACTGGCATATGTGCTAATGATATAAGAAAAACTTCAGAGTTTTGCAGTAATAATCAAACAATACTTAAGCAAGAATGTAAGTTTCGCAGTAATAAAAGATATTTTAGAACCTTTGTAAGCTTTGCAGTAATAAACAAATAATATAGGGAGTGTAAAATTTAAAAAAACAAAAATCAAGCAATAATAAACAATATTGTAAGGGCTATAAATATATTAATATGTAAGATCACTGAGATGGCATTGACCCAGCCAGGAGGTGATGCGGATTTGGTAAAAAAAAAAAAAGTTACATAAGAGCCATTGAAAACAGATGGAATTGTTGAAAATTATTAAACTTTGCAATAGTAATCCAAATGTTAAAAGTGTTGAGAATGTTGACAAACTTGGTGATGAGGCGGAGTGTCCCCCGCCTGCTGCTGCATAAAGACTAAATAAATTTGTGAGATGTCCTGTAATTTATCACGCCAATCCTCTCTCTGGCTCTACAGACATGTGGTACAGCTGGTAGTATTGAATTATTTTCAGAAACTTTTACTAATACAGTGGTACCTCTACTTATGAATGTCTCTACATACGAAATTTTCTACAGGCGTTTCTACTTACGAAACGCCTCAACAGGAAAATATTGCCTCTAGTTACAAAATAAATTTCGAGTTACGAAAGGTAAAAATACAGTATGGGCTGCTACTTGCAACTCCCAAAGGTTCCTGAACGTGACATTCTTATAGCTGCTCTACCATTGGCTATTACCTGGCATCCTGGCATCCCATTGCCTAAGAGGGATCTCTGTGTGTCGCTAGATAGGTGTCTATGCAGGGTCCTCGTCATTCGGCCTTCGACCCATGACATGTTCTGATAGTTTTACGCAAATATATTAATTTTTTGAGTTTTCGCTATGGATTCCAAGATAGAGGTAAGATTGGGCCTAAAAAATTCAGCCTGACCCGAACCAAGCCCGAGGGTATTAAGCCCGAACCGAGCTTAACTCTCATTTATTGTGTAATAATCTAATTGTAACATGTATTTGTTACATGTTTTGATGCATTTTTATGTTTTAAAAAAAGTTTATGTCTGAATTTTGGGGGGCTTGGAACGGATTAGGGCATTTGCATGAAAAACGCGTCTCTACTTATGAAACTTTCGACTTACAAAATTTCTTCCAGAACCAATTAGTTTCATAAGTAGAGGTACCACTGTATACTGAATGCTGATGATTTTTGAATCACATGCTGTTATGCCTGCCTATGTCAAATGATTATTTACAAATATTTGCTTTGATACATAAATAATTGTTCATAAAATGTAGTTGAATTAATGTTGTGGACATTGAATTCATGCTGCTGAATTTTTTTTCCATGTTTTCAATGTATAAAGTTAATGTTCAGAAACATTTCCCACAGTTAATTTTCACTACTTTTGAATTTCTAAATTTAAACTTGTCACAAAAGACTTTTGCTTTCTTTTTGTTGTTGAATTTTAAATATCTGTCTTCTGTTTTGGAACTGAGAACTGTAATAATGACTGTATTCATTTCTTAAAGCTTTGAACTTTGGCCGAATTGATCCAGGGTTTGATGAAACATCTAATTGTGAAATGGTCTTATTGGTTGAAATTAGAACCATACCCAGTGAAATTTACACATTCTTGCAACTCACTGTCCATGATAAATAAATAAATAAATATTTCTCTGGCCATTCAAGTGCACAGATCATAGAATGGAACATGGTGGAATGGAACATGAAACCAGATGTATTTGGTTATTTGGTTAAGTTATTTATTAACAGAAAGCTGATTAACTGACAAAGCAATGGGCTGTTGGATGTTGCTCGACATAAAGATATAAACAGAACAAAAAGAGGACTCACTAAAGTGGAGCTGATAGGTACCTGAGAATAACCAGTAAAACATATACTGTACTTATATCTTATCATTATTATTTTTTTAACTAAAGGGTTCGGTGACTGATATGAAACTGGCAGGGTTCGGTACCTCCAACAAGGTTAAGAACCACTGACTTAGAACAATCACAAATTCAGTCAGCCAGGAGGCGCACAGCAACAGCCAAACAGCTGCAAATTGAACTTCTGGCAGGGCTTTTGAAGCAGATGATCCTGCAGGGTGCAGATGGGCAGAGGGTGTCAGGCATGCGGCGCACCAATCAGGGAAGGGGGACGGAGCAGCTGGGGCCAGACGGTGCAGCATCTCAGCAGACAGAGGGCACCATTTTTTATAATTCAGTGGACCGTCATTTAACACAGGGGTTACATTCCAAAAAGTACCCGTGCTAAGTGAAATCTGTGAAGTGGTCCATCTATTTTTTAGTTATTATACAATATGAAATCTGTGAAGTGGTCCATCTATTTTTTAGTTATTATACAATACTGAACTACGTATACAATGAAATCAAAGACCAAAACCTGTTTTCAGGCCCAAGCATTAAAAAATAAAATAAAAAAATAAACGTTTTCAACAAATAACTACGATATTTTTTACTGTAAAATAATATTTTTAATAGTCAGTACGAGGTTGGACACAGTGTGATTCACGCGTTTTTCACTGTGCCTCTAACTTTGCGTCTTCCTCACTCCGCTCCGCTGTAGCGTCTTTTTCTGCTGAAGGCTGTGATGCAGGTGTCTTTTTCCGAGAGAAGAACCTAATTATGGATAATTGTTGCACATAATTGCACTCTTTTTTCTTCTGGACAAGAAGATTTTTATAAACAGACATGCCACCTTCAATTATATTTGAGACCACCCTTACAATGGTCTTGTTGCGGACAGTTACAACCCTTTTTGCATCCATGTTAAAACGTATTGCTGCTGTCCTCCTTATGTTATTTTCCTTCTTTATGCGACGAACTGAAGATTCATTTATTCCGTAATAGCGCCCGGGTGCCGCATAGCTTCTACCTTCCTTCAACATGTCCAGAAGTTTAACTTTTTCTGCTATATTTAGCATCTTTCTTTGCCTTTTGGGTGGGTTGTCAGGTGCTTTTGCCGATGCAGAACGTTTCTTTGACATTGTGGGTTTTGTCATGGAGTAAATTTGCAAACTTAAATTTGGCAAGCTGTACAGAGACGAGGTGCCAAGACTGTTCACGTTTGTCAGTCCTTTAGCCAATCAGGATGCAGAACACAATGCACTGTTAAAAAAAAAAGCATTAAAAAACTGCATTAAAAAAAATCTGTGAAACAGCAAATCCGTGTAAATTTAACCATGTTATAGTGAGGGTCCACTGTATTTTAATTTCAATTTTAATTTATTGTAATGTTCCCTGTAGGGAAATTATTAATCCAGTGTAGCACACTGGTTAGTAGTTGTGCACATACAGTATATACCGTATTGGCCTGAATATAAGACGGTGTTTCTGCACTGAAATAAGGCTGAAAAAAAATAGCGGTAAGACAAAACAGAGAAGAAAAAAGAAGAGATAACAGAAAATGGAGAAACGTAGCGACAATCTGGAGAAAAGTGGGTGGGGTCCTTGGATGGTAGCAAGGTTGGTGCCACTCACCATTCATTTACAAATGTGACTGCACTTTATTTACATATTTAAATGTTCAGATATTAAGATGTGATAGACAGTTTTTTCATGATTTGAATGAGGCAAAATAAAATGCTTTTTCTCTCGAATATATTGTTATAATCATTTGTTTCAGATGTACTGTAATTATTTTCTGTATAAAAATTAAATTTGGTGTTCAAAAAGTCTTTTTTCAAACTTGAGTCGTGAAAAAGAAGGGGTCGTCTTATAATCAGGGTCATCTTATATTCGGGCCAATACGGTGTATATACAGTGTATTGTGTACGGGTTGGTAGCAGACACACACACACACACAAGGGGCCTATAGGCATGCAAGTGAGGGGGAGGTACAGTGGCGGAGAGCTCCTTCATGGTACACCGCCAATGAGCAACTTATAAAGGGGACGGCGCCTTGCTCAAGCGTCACACAGTTCCTGCAGATTTGTCGATCCATTGATTTGCATCCATGATAACAAATTTCCCATTCCACCAAATCCCAAATTGCTGTATTGGATTGAGATCTGGTGACTGCGGGGACCATTTGCATACAGTGAAGTCATGTTCAAGAAGTCAGCCTGAGATGACTCGAGCTTTATGACATGGCACTTTATCCTTCCCTGAAGTAGCCATCTGAAGATGGGTACACTGTGGTCATAAAAGAATAGACATGGTCAGCAGCAATACTCAGGTAGGCTGTGGCGTTGCAACAATGCTCGACTGGTACTAAGGGGCCCAAAAGTGCGCCACGAAATTATCCCCCACACCATTTCACAACCAGCCTGAACCATTGATACAAAATGGCTCCATGCTTTCATGTTGTTGATGCCCAATTCCTACCCTACCATCGGAATATTGCAGAAGGAGAAGAAGAAGTACACTTTAATGATCCCCGTAGGGAAATTATATTTTCACTCATGGTTAGTGTGTTAGTTAACATGCATATCAGACTTCATACCAAACATATGAAAACAAATGTATTAGTATTATAACCCAAGCGCACCCAACGTAGTCAAAAATCAACACAGTGACGTAACGAATTTGTATTGACAAATCAGGGGTTGTGCTGGGCGGTCATTGCGCAGCTGTAGATGAATGTTAACAGGCTAACTGAAGAAAGAAAGCTAACTAATGGTGAGATTGGGAAAGGAGCTAATGTTAAAGGAAAAGGCACCTGTCAAAAGGGCAAGTATGAATAGTGATTCAAAATGAAGAGGTAAACAGCGCTCTGCTAAAGTATGGGTGTTGCTTCAAAGCCTTACGGTTTAATATGTCCTTATCTACACAGCAGGTCTTTCAAGGAAGTTGCAACCAACAAAACCACAGAACAAACAAATGGCCTAGAAAAAATGACCAGCTCTGTAAAGTCTGTTGAGACAGCAGAATGACATTACAAAACACGTTTACTTATTTAATATGCAGAGTCTGCTTCTGGGAAAAATAAAAGTAATAAAATATTAATAGAAATGTTTTTTTTTTTTCACCAACTGACAGATTGTGGCAACTGATGTCAGAAGTACCTGGTGCGATTGTTGACATGTGACTGGAACTATGATTTCCAAGACTGTTTTAACACCACATTTACTGTAAAAACCGGCAAGATGGCAGTCAAAATGGATATAACCCTGAAAGAGGTATAATAACACAAACAATGATAAGTTATATTTTTCTGTTTTACTTATTTGTAATCTCAACAAATCTGGTGTTAAAATCTCTGAAGTCTCTAGTCTTAAAACAATACTTAAAGATTGTTTTGTGGCGTAATTTAAATCTGTGTAAAAATGTGTTTTTTCAAAACACATTTGTGATTTTGAAAAGAGTGCGTGGACGGTAAGCTAAGTTTGCCGGGGGTTGTGAAGTCACACATTAAACCACCTCCACATAAATTTCGTACCAGGCATAACAAGCATAAACAGGGCAAAACGGAGCCAACACCAAAATCAGGAATTGCCTCCAGCAGAATGATTGTTATGCATCCCATGACGAAATTGGAAACAAAACAATTAACAATCACCAAAACTTTGTTTTTGTCCACTGCTTCTCTGTGCAATGGTTTTGTTTTTCCAGTTTGAACACCCCCATCTTAGTGTGTTGCAGAGAAAGAACTTTATATGGAATCTGTCCAATATTCCCTGTCTGGAGCTATACATCGATATTTTAGATGGAGAACCTCTTCAGAAGGTTGTGAAGTCAGTCATCCATCAATACCTGAAATTGGTAACACCCAAATGCTCTGATTTCCGGAAGTGTGAGTATAAATTTTACTCAGTAAAGTGTCTTTTATATGGTGTTTTCATGCATCTACACCAGTGATAGCTACGGCCAAAAACATATATTTGTTGATTTCTCATTCATCAGCCTAATTCATTTGACTTTGAAGCAAATGTCAACTCAATGACTCTGACAAACAGCAGAATTTGGCAGTTTAAATGTAGAAGTCATTATTAGTCAATATTCGAGCATAGAAGTGAGAGAATTGTCATTGGTGCAGACTTCAGTGGACATGTCGGTGCAGGAAAGAGGTGATGAGGAGGTGATGGGCTTGTCTGGTATCCAGGAGAGGAATACAGAAGGGCAGATGATAGTTGACTTTGCAAAAAGGGTGGAAACAGCTATAGTGAATACCTATTCCAGAAGAGGCAGGAACATAGGGTGACCTATAAGAGTGGTGGTCGGAGCACACAGGTAGACTACATCTTGTTTAGACGGTGTAATCTGAAGATCAGTAACTGCAAAGTACTGGTAGGCAAGAGTGTAGCCAAACAGTATAGGATGGTGGTGTGTAGGATGACTCTGGTGGTGAGGGAGATGAAGAGGGCAAAGGCAGAGCAGTGGACGAAATGGTGGAAGCTGAAAAAGAAAGAGTGTTGCATGACTTTTAGGAAGGAATTAAGACAGACTCTGCGTGGTCAGGAGGTACTTCCAGATGACTGGACAACTACAGCTAATGTGATCAGGGAGACAGGTAGGAGAGTACTTGGTGTGTCATCTGGAAGGAAAATAGATAAGGAGACTTGGTGGTGGAATGAGGAGGTATAGGAGTATATATAGAGAAAGAGGTTAGCTAAGAACAAGTGGGACACTGAGAGGACTGAGGAGAGTAGACAGGAGTACAGGGAGATGCAGCGTAAGGTGAAAGTAGAGGTAGCAAAGGCCAAACAAGGGGCTTATGATGACTTGTATGCTAAGCTGGACAGTAAAGAGGGACAGACTGATCTATACAGGTTGGCAAGACAGAGAGACAGAGATGGAAAGGACGTACAGCAGGTCAGGGTGATTAAAGATAGGGATGGACATGTATTGACAGGTGCCAGTAGTGTTATGGAAAGATGGAAACAGTACTTTGAAGAGTTGATGAACGAGGAAAACGAGAGAGAACAAAGACTAGAAGAGGTGACTGTTGTGGACCAGGAAGTAGCAAAGATTAGTCAGGATGAAGTGAGGAGGGCAGTGAAGAGGATGAAGGGTGGAAAGGCACTTGGTCCTGATGATATACCTGTGTAGGTATGGACGTGTCTAAGAGAGGTGGCAGTAGAGTTTCTGATTGGCTTGTTCAAAAGGATCTTGGAATGGAGGAGAAGTGTGCTGTTGCCCATTTTTAAGAACAAGGGAGATGGGCAAAGTTGTGGCAACTACAGAGGAATAAAGCTGATGAGCCATACAATGGAGTTATGGGAAAGAGTAGTGGAAGCTAGACTAAGGGCAGAAGTGAGCATTTGTGAGCAGCAGTATGGTTTCATGCCAAAAAGGAGTACTTCAGATGCAGTATTTGCTTCGAAAATGTTGATAGAGAAGTACAGAGAAGGCCAGAGGGAGCTGCATTGTGTTTTTGTGGATCTGGAGAAAGCTTTTGACAGGGTGCCCAGAGAGGAACTGTGGTATTGTATGAGGAAGTCTGGAGTGGCAGAGAAATATGTTAGAGCGGTACAGGAGATGTATGAGGACTGTAAGACAGTGGTTAGGTGTGCTGTAGGTGTGACAGAGGAGTTCAAGGTGGAGGTGGGACTGCATCAGGGATCAGCTCTGAGCCTCTTCTTGTTTGCTATGGTGATGGACAGGCTGACAGACGAGGTTAGACAGGTATCTCCATGGACTATGATCTTTACAGATGACATTGTGATCTGTAGTGAGAGCAGGGAAAAGATGGAGAAGAAGCTAGAGAGGTGGAGGTTTGTCCCGGAAAGGAGAGGAATGAAGGTTAGCCGCAGTAAGACAGAGAACATGTATGTGAATGAGAGGGACCCAAGTGGAAGAGTGAA
Source organism: Antennarius striatus (assembly GCF_040054535.1). Lineage (NCBI taxonomy): Eukaryota > Metazoa > Chordata > Actinopteri > Lophiiformes > Antennariidae > Antennarius > Antennarius striatus. The sequence continues at coordinate 16,322,100 of NC_090782.1, read as the reverse complement.
GTTACAGGGAGAAGAGATCAAGAAGATGGAAGATTTTAAGTATTTAGGGTCAACAGTCCAGAGTAATAGAGAGTGTGGAAAAGAGGTGAAGAAGCGTGTACAGGCAGGGTGGAACGTGTGGAGAAAAGTGTCAGGTGTGATGTGTGATAGAAGAGTTTCAGCTAAAAAGAAAGGTGTGCAAAGTCAGATAAAGTCAGAGGCCGGACTGAGATGGTTTGGACATGTCCAGAGGAGAAATAATGAATATATTGGTAGAAGGATGCTGAGTTTTGAACTGCCAGACAGGAGGCCTAGACGAAGACCAAAGAGGAGGTTTATGGATATAGTGAAAGAAGACATGAAGGTAGTTGCTGTGAGAGAAGAGGATGCAGAAGACAGGGTTAGATAGAGGCAACTGATTTGCTGTGGAGACCCCTGAAGAGAAAAGCCGAAAGGAAAAGAATAAATGTATAAGTCATTATTACCTCACAAGACGTTTGGTCCAAACCCATAAATTCACATGGTAATTGTGTCAAAATGTATTCAAATGTAGACAAAATAATAAAATAATAAAATACCTTTATAGTTTAAAGCAATCTTTGTAGCCACCATGAAACTAAAGTGATTGTATTGATCTTCTTATTAACCCTTCACCAACTCTTTTCATCAAAATCCATGATTGGAGTAGCCCACCTCATGATTCTAACATCCATCCATCCATCCATCCATTCTCTTCCGCTTATCCGGGGTCGGGTCGCGGGGGCAGCAGCTTAAGCAGGGAAGCCCAGACTTCCCTCTCCCTAGCCACTTCGTCCAGCTCCTCCGGGAGAATCCCAAGGCGTTCCCAGGCCAGCCGGGAGACATAGTCTCTCCAGCGTGTCCTGGGTCATCCCTGGGGCCTCCTCCCGGTAGGACGTGCCCGGAACACCTCACCAGGGAGGCGTCCAGGAGGCATCCTAACCAGATGCCCGAGCCACCTCATCTGGCTCCTCTTGATGCGGAGGAGTAGCGGCTCGACTCTGAGTCCCTCCCGGATGACCGAACTTCTCACCCTATCTCTAAGGGAGAGCCCGGACACCCTGCGGAGGAAACTCATTTCGGCCGCTTGTATCCGGGATCTCGTTCTTTCGGTCACGACCCACAGCTCGTGACCATAGGTGAGGGCAGGAACGTAGATCGACCGGTAAATCGAGAGCTTTGCCTTTTGGCTCAGCTCCTTCTTCACCACGACGGATCGATACAGAGTCCGCATCACTGCAGACGCTGCACCGATCCGTCTGTCGATCTCCCGTTCCATTGTACCCTCAATCGTGAACGAGACCCCAAGATACTTGAACTCCTCCACTTGGGGCAGGATCTCATCCCCAACCTGGAGAGGGCACTCCACCCTTTTCCGACTGAGGACCATGGTCTCAGATTTGGAGGTGCTGATTCTCATCCCAACCGCTTCACACTCAGCTGCGAACCGCTCCAGTGAGAGTTGGAGATCACGGCTTGATGAAGCCAACAGCACCACGTCGTCTGCAAAAAGCAGGGACGTGATACTGAGGCCACCAAACCGGACACCCTCAACGCCTTGGCTGCGCCTAGAGATTCTGTCCATAAAAGTTATGAATAGAATTGGTGACAAAGGGCAGCCTTGGCGGAGTCCAACCCTCACTGGAAAGAGATGAGGTCCATGGAGCTGGAGGAAGTCTGGGAGCAAGGAGTTGTTGGGCAACTGAACTAGATAAAAAGGTGTTCAGTTCATCACCTTGCTCCGTTTTCCCCTCCACTACGCTTCCTGCTGTAGCCTGTGATGGTCCTCATACCTATCAAGACATTCTGCACCTGGTTATGCCCCAGCTGGTTCTACAGTTTCCTCCTACAGTCTGTTTTGGCCTCCCTCAGGCTGAGTTTTACTTCTTCTTGAGCCTCCCTCATGTCCTCATTCCCACGTCTGAACATCTACTTTTTCCTGCTCAAGAAAGCCTTGACCTTCTTGGTTACCCAGGGTTTATTGATAGAGTTTCACTTGACTGTTCTGCCAGGGATCACCGTGTCCACACAGAAGTTCATATCACTTGTTATAAGAACACCCGTCAAAGACCTCCCCTTGTGAGCCCACAATTACATCTCAGTTTGTGGTCTGGAAGCAGTCCTTGCGTCTCCTGACCTGCAGGGTTGTAACCAGCAACCTCTTTACCAGAGGGATGTATGTGGGCAGCAGAATCTAAAGTTCTTCTCTGGTCGTCTTTGATAGAAAAATATCAAACTTATGTCATAGAATTTTTGTTTTTAAAAGTGTATGAAATAAGTATATGCATAAGTGTATAAAAGCTGATATTAAGCTCCTATGTGTCAGGAGAGCTCTGATATGACTTCTCAGCACACTCAGACACACACAAAGAGAGGAGAGAGAGAGAGAGAGAGAGAGAGAGAGAGAGAGAGAGAGAGAGAGAGAGAGAGAGAGAGAGAGAGAAGGAGACGAGACAACAACAAGAGAATAAGAGAAAGAAAAAGACTTGAACCTCGATAGGTATAAGGTAAGTAATGAACCTGCCTTTCTTACTTATACTCATTTTCAACTGTTATCCCAGGCTAAGGTTGGTCTGACTTTGACAAAACTTTTAATTCCTTTATGCAATAATTCCTTTATCTATGTTAATATGTTTTGAATAAAGATCAACAGTGCTCTGTACAGCAGTGAGTGTGTAGCCTTCGGGCTGTCCTTAATAGCACAGTACCATTGCAAATGATGTGGGTACTACAGTTACAATTCAAGTAAGACGTGACAGAATGAACGAGGAAAATAACTATTTGTGAATGGTAAATGTTTGACATGTTTTGTTGACTATATGAATGACCCTTTAAATTAAGCAGAATGTAAAAAAATCAAAGTATTTTATTTGTAAAACAGAACATTATCATCAGAACATCCGTAAGGGACACATAAAAGTTATTGAGATATATGAGATAGTAACTAACAGAGTTGCATAGTCATGAAAAGTTTGACAGAATATGAACAGATTATGAACAGCATATTATTTGTCATTCAGGTAGCCAGACAGTGTACCCCACCCTTTTGTGGTGGGTGAGTACATAGAGTGCAGTCATCTTTCTTGCATTTTGCACTTGCTGCACTTGTTTTCATTTATAGAAGATTATTTTTAATTACACATTTTTAAATTCAATTCTCATATAATCTATTTGAATGATTACCATATAAAGTTGTTGAATGTGGAAACTGCTGGCCAGAGTTTCTACATTTTGATACGCACACACATTCCTTGGGCTCAAGGTTCTCACACATTTACTGAGTTAAACACACACACAGACACATAGACAGACATCAGGTTGACATGCCATAAATAATACTTTATGCATAGTAATTTCTACCATAACAGACAGGTTCTCTGACTACTATTGTTTCTTCACATCTATGGATGGGCTTCTACAGATTTGAATCATTTTATTTTTGAAATTTAATAAGATAATGAGGAATCCCACTGAATCTATTTATGATTTGATTCAGTAAATACATATTTATAACATTACATTTGGTCCTGTCTTAAGAAAACTTCTTACTCCTGCATCATTTCTGTTGGGACAGACCAAGCACGTTCCACGTTTCCTGCTTGCAGTTTGAACGACCAGAGAAATTAGGTGAGTCATCAAAAACAGTCTCTTTGGAGACTCTGTCCTCTCCTAATATGAATTTTCAGCAACTTATAACCCAGTTGCTCCAGGAAAATCCTCTTTTGATGAGTTCCAAAATGATCCACTGTTCCAGTCCTTGTTTATGTCACTCTATGTTACAAAGGCAATGCAATGTTGGGGAAACATGTTAACCTTCCTTTTCAACAGTTCTTCAGCCAGGATATAAGATGTAAAGTTATAACCATTCAGTCCGTCAGCCACTACAATCAGGCCCTGATTTTTTTTAGGTGCTTCCCGAGGTCATGTATACACCTGCATATGCCAGGTACTAAACTTATGGTTATGTTAATTTCCTAAAGCCTTTTGAAAATTATACAGTGGGAAAATTATGTGCCCAAGGGGATTAATAAAGTACATTAAAAAAGCCTTTGATTTAGCACGGAAATAAATATCTGTACGTGCTGCCCACACAATTTTTAACATTTTTTGGCTGATGGACTTCATCTTACTCAATCAGGAGTGAAACTGTTCACCTCTAACCCATTTCAGCTCCTGCATTATCTGTCTGCAGATGTTGCAGACAGATGATCCACCAAGGATCAGAAACAATAGGAGTTATCACACTGAGAAGACAAAACACAGGGAAACGAAAACCATGGGAAGGAATTATATCTGTCTGTCTGAGAGTTTTATTTGTTCTTCAACCCTTTGTTCCTATATCCTAGCTCATGCTTTGTGTATATTCTATTTTTCTCAAAAGTTGATTTTCATTTCTTTTTGGTTATAATTAAATCAGACTTCTTCTATTCTGCCTCTGGGTCCTAGGTCTCCTTGTACAAACTGTTACAGCATGCAAATCAATAAAATCATATCATTAAACTGCTGCTTTGTCAAACACAACCTTGTCTCCAAATTTTCGTGCAGCAATATGTCAGAGAAACATCTCCAGCCCAAATTCAGCCAGTCTCAGGTGGTTGAGCTCATGAAGAGGCTCTACAGGCTGACACCATTAGAAATTTATTCGCTGCCAAGTTATGAAGATCAAAATTTCCATGTGGCGGCCAGTGAGGGTGGTGAGTACATCCTGAAGATAATGAACTCAAAGGACAGCAAGAACCCTGCTCTGATTGATGTTCAGACGTCTGCCATGTCCTTCCTGCATGACAAAGGATATCCTACCCAAACAGCTCTGCCAACCATCTTTGGACAGTTAATGAGCCTAGAAGAATTAGGTATGAAACCAGTCACACAGATGAGACATGATTTAAATCAAAAATGAACGACAGTGAGTTAATTGATGTTAACTGACCATGCATTTCCAAAGCATCCTAAGAACGTTTGTCATGTTTATAATCATGTTTTACAAGTAAGTTTCTTTACCTGTGGAATGTTCTGAGAAAAATTTTGGGCATCCAGCCTGTTATTCAAAAATGTTGCTTCAGAGACTTGTTTTTCCCCGAGCCAAATATGTACATTCGTGAGCATTTGTAAAATGGGCGAAGCATTGAAGTTGAGATTTTGTTTTTATATTGTGTGTCATTGCTAACAAAGGTAAACTGTCAGCCACAGTGTAGAAAATTAAGATATGAATGGATCTAATGTTGCTGTTTTTTTGTTGCTGTTTTTGTTTTTTGTAACTTTGACAGATTATGGATATGGCTGTCAGAAGTACCTGGTGCGATTGTTGACTTATTTGACTGGGACCATGGTTTGCAAGGTTTCTGTAACATCACAATTACTGTATGAAACTGGCAAGATGGCAGCTCAAATGGACACAATTTTGCAAAAGGTACAGTGAAAATTAACCTCTTCTGAAGATCAGTTACTTTTTTGTCATGTCACAAGATCTGGTTTAAAGAAGGCCTGGATTGTTGTGACAAAGTTGTATCTTGAGACATCCTTTTTAAATTGTAAGTGGCATTATCATTTTCTGTATTGGTGCTAGGTCAAAGAGTCCGTAATTCATTTGTTAATTCATGCAGTTATCTACTTGAAAAAGAGACGATTGTTACAGGCAAGAACATGCAAATTTCACACAGAGAGGAACTGAACTTGTAAACTTGCTGTGAGGCAACAGCAATGCTGACTGCACTGGTCTGCTACTTATTTGACAAATATACTTTTCTTAGAATCTACTTGGATAATGCACAAATGAGCTGGGAAATAAAGCAAAATTATAAAAGGTGTCTCGGTTCAAAAACAAGAATGTGTCCATCATTTGGGAACATTTGGACCGTATATCAAAAATATTAAATTAATTATTATTAAATTAAATAGTACATTTAATTTAATAATAGCTGGTGCAAATGTTTGTAATAATTATGATTTTGAATTAAATTCACGTTCAGCCCCAATGTATAGCATTAGAAGTTAATCTTTAAATAGAAAAAGTTGTCCATACTGCTGCTTTGTTTTTTGTTTATCTGTATTGTTGGCCTGTTCCCAGCTGGAGCATCCTTATCTTAGCATGTTGCAGAGAGACAACTTCATATGGCATCTGTCCAGGATTCCCATGCTGGAGGCATATATTAATTTCTTCGACGGAGATCCTCTTCAGGAGGTTGTAAAATCTGTCATTCATCAGTTCAATACCTCTGTGATCCCCAAACTCTCCTATTTCCGCAAATGTGAGTATAAACACGTTATCATCTCTGTCATTGCGATCATCATTCTAGAGGGATTTTAATGCATTTACATCAATCATTTACAGAAATCAACTGCTGTAGCTAGAAGAAAATAGTCAATTTCCCATTAATTTGTTGATCCTATTCAAGTTTGTCTCTGTGTAATTATGAGCTCCAAGGTTAATTGGAAAACCTCATATAAGCTATAGAATTGCATGTAGAAAATCACAAAACTGTCCAGCAACTACCTTTGAGAAGCTTTAGAAAGAGAGGTGATAAGTCGTTTTGAGAAGATGTTTATCTTCAACTCCTTTAAAGATTTATGGTACAGCGCTTGTTAAAAAAATGATCATAAGAGAACAGAGAAGTGTTGTTTTAGGGTAAAACATATTCAAGCAATTTAAATAGCAGTGGAGTCACAAAAGACGATATTGTGATAACATTTCACATTTAGTCAGATAATAAATTGCAAACAATTTTAGCTTTCAATTTAAATCAGTGATGACTGCATTAATCTTCTGTGCTGCCAGTTTGAACATGTCTGGGCATAATTAGTATTCAAAATGTAAAGTGTGTATTTTTTGCAACCCAAATTATTTAAAATTTTATTAATTATTTAAAAATTAGTATTCAATTTTTAAATAATAATTAGTATTCAAAATGTAAAGCATGTATTTTTTGCACCATAAATATTTTTTTGGCAACATAGATAATTAAAAATGTTTTATGTCACTGGAAATTATGTGAAAGTATGGTCAATATGGTTTAGTAAAATTAATGAGGAACTTTCTGCATATGTGCTGGTTTGTAAAATCTATTTTTTCTTTCTGTCCTAAGGCTTAAACCATTCTGACTTAAATCAAATGAATATTCTGGTACAACCTAATGAGAGTGATGGCCACAGAATATCTGGCATCCTTGACTTCTGTGACATGAACAGTGGCTGCTTCATCTACGAGCTAGCCATCACCATAATGAACATGATGTTAGAGCACCAAAACCCCATCGAGGTGGGTGGACATGTCCTCGCAGGCTGGGAAAGTGTCCTTCCACTCAACAAGCCGGAAAAGGATTGCCTCTACGTGCTGGTGCTGTCACGCTTATGCCAGTCAGTGGTTTTAGTTAATTATGAGATCATTCAGAATCCAGAAAATAAAGAATACTTTATGTTTACAAGAAAAAATGATGCCCAGATTCTCAGTCAACTTTGGGAACTGGGAAGCAAGCATGTGGAGAAAATATGGTTTCAGACTGCTGCGGGATGGACAGAGGAGGACAAACATCAGGGTAAAGTCATTTAGATGGCATAAGGTGATGTGAAAAGTATGTTTAAAATAAGTTTGGAATGAATAAAAGAAGTAAGATTGGTAGATATTACATATAAATGCTATCCAAATGTATTCATTTCCGCTTAACTTCTTAAATTGTTTAGATTTCACTGCAACTCTTTGAAAAAGTTAGGGTTTCAAAGGTTAGAGGCAGCGTGTCTGTAGGATACAGGAAAAAGACATTCACAGAACCCAAATGATCCATTTCAAAAAATGCAATCAAGAAGCCAGTTGGTAAACACCTAAGTGGAGAAAAATGTAAATCTTTGTTTAGAATGGGTTTGAATGGGTATACAGTCTATGACTAAATGCTTTCAACCTACCTACATAACATGTAGGTTCATGACAGATGTGATGTAGGTCTAGGGGTTATGAGATATAACGTGATTTGGCTCACTCGAGTTCCAATACACCAACAGACATAGAAACTTCCTAATTCTATATCATGATAAGTTTTAAATATTTAGGAAATATAATTATATGGACATTCAAAAGAGGATCTTCTTTAAACAGTCACGAAATTACATATTCTACAATCATAAACAAAGAACAAAATTTTCTGGGAAGCGCCGTCATTGTGGTGCTGAATTACAGAAATTTGAACACTAGATGGAGACATTATCCCACTTATCTTTGAGTCAGTCTTTCTGACAGAAACCTGACCTTAACCCCAATTAAACATTTTTTGCAGTTCTTGTAGCTTGAGGGACTTCAGTTAGTATTTCCTATTCACACTTCTGATTGCAAAAAAACATGTGAATTCAAACCAGCCTCTTCAATCTGAGGAATTTGCTTGCAGTGAGACTAAGAATTGCTCAAGAGACTGAATACATTTTAAAAACCATGGATCATTAGCGTTTAATGACAGTCTTATCAATTTTAATAAACTAGATAATATAGGTTAGACAAAATTCACAACTGCAAACTACATTTTCAAGGCAGTAAATCATCTGTTGTACAACAGCCAGTACTGCTGAACATAACAGAAGATGTACTGTACTGTATATGGAGTGTCTGAAAGGCTGAGGAGGATCTTCAACAAACAGCAGGTTCCTGTGTATTTTAAGATGGGGAACACCCTCCAACAAAGACTGGTCTACCAAAACGACCCCACACCACACAGTCAGAAGAGCAATCAGGTGTATGAAGTTAAATGTAGCAAGGAATGCTCAGTTGTCTACATAGGGGAAATCAAACAACTACAACACAAGCACATGGCTCAACACAGAAGAGCCAACACATCAGGACAGGACTCAGCAGTCTTCCTTCACCTCCAGGAAGAGAGACACTCATTTCAGGATACCAATGTTCAGATCTTGGACAGGGAAGACAGATGGTTTGAGGGAGGAGTGAAAGAAGCCATCTCTGAAGGGGAGGTGGTCTGTGACATCACCTTTCGCCCATTTACAATCATGTCCTTTCGAAACTCCCAAAAAGATTATCTCAGCAGATTGACTCCGGTGATGTGTGTCACGCTAATGACCCTCATTAGTATACAAAGTTGAAATTCGCATTTCAGAATCCCCCTTTGACAACCATCGTTGAGGAGCCAGACGGGTTTTAACGACGGTCGTTGAAATGTGAATAGCACTGACCACACCCCACAGGGTTAATAAGCTGGGACAAGACCAGCCACCTCAGAATTGAAGAAGTCTCTTGGATGAGAGACGAAATGCCGTCAAGAACTTTCTAGAAGTCCAGTGAATTGACTTAAACAGCTTTGGATAACCACGACCTGGATAACTGAGAACCTACACAGACAGATTACATCACAGGAACATAAACACAGACTATTTTCCTCCAATACAACATTCCAACTCAAAGGTACCACCTGCCCACTGCTCCTGCTGCAGGTCACAATATAAAGTAGACCTCCAGTTATGCAGAAAATGCCACAATGTCTATTTGTGAAATTCTTTTGTTCACATTTGTGATCTGTCTGTTTAATTGGTAGCTTTGAGCCCAGGCAGCCCTAAGAGGTGTTTACCTGAACCTGTGCACTGCCTCCCTTATAACTTCCTTTCTGTCTCTCTTACTCCTCCTTTATTTTCATTTTTGTAAATCCATGTTACATACATTTAGGTGACATACAAATGGCTGCAATCAAAGGACTTAATACACCAATCCCACTTCTCAGTATTATCAATCCTGTCTGCATTTCAAATCGAAGCACACAACTATTTTTAATTTATACTGCAAAAAGCACTGATCTGCAGCTGTAAAATGTGATAGTCCCTAAAATATGAAACAGTAAAGTTGAATAATATTATAATTTTAATATAAATTCAAGTTTCTAAAAGTGAGACAGATATGCCACGCTACTGTAAAGGCCATGACGCCATTATTTTGGATCTTATTGTGTTTCTATCTGACATACTACATCACTAATTCAACATTATTATACCCAAAATATGTACATTTATGGAATATAAAAAGTTTCAAGAATACTGAAATTATGCTGCCACTAATATTTCTTGCTACCTTCTAAAAGAAGAAGGCTTTTCCCTTCAGGGGTCGCCACAGCGAATCAGTTGCCTCCATGTAACCCTGTCTTCTGCATCTTCTTCTCTCACACCAACTACCTTCATGGCCTCTTTCACTACATCCATAGACCTCCTTTTTGGTCTTCCTCCAGGCCTCCTGCCTGGAAGTTCAAAGGTCAGCATCCTTCTACCAAGATAGTTGGATAGATAGATAGATAGATAGATAGATAGATAGATAGATAGATAGATAGATAGATAGATAGATAGATAGATAGATAGATAGATAGATAGATAGATAGATAGATAGATAGATAGATAGATAGATAGATAGATAGATAGATACTTTAATGATCCCAAGGGAAATTCAGGTGACATCTGCTCACAAGAGATACAATAAATACACATAACAATGACAGAGAGACATGGCACAACCAAAACACGTTGTATAAATTACATTATTTACATACTGTTACATAATTATAACAACAGGAAACAGAAGAACCTAGAATAAAAGGAAGCATAGGGACATGATAGAAGAAAGAAGCATTGGATGTAGATGATGTATGATCAGAAACAGAAACATATGGATGTACCGAGCTGTAAACTGACACTATGGACCCCCACAAAGTGTCCCACAGTGCATCCACAGTGCGTCCCAGGCCTCCCTTGTCTATCCCTTCTCAGCCGACCTTGATGACCCTGCAGCTTCGGCCCCCCTCCTTCTGAGAGAGTGGTTGTGCCCTCTGATGGCACGAGGCACAAAGGAGGTCCTGAGTCTCTCAGTGGAGGAGCTTGGTGACAGCAGTCTGCCACTGAAGGAGCTCCTCTGCTGGGCGAAGGTGGTGTGCAAGGAGTGGGTGGTGTTACCCAGGATCGATCTAAACCTGGACATAGTCCTCCTCTCTAGAACAGTCTGCATAGAGTCCAGATCCTGACCGATCACAGAACCAGCCCTTCGGATGAGCCTGTCGAGTCTCTCTGTGTCCCATTTCCTGGCACCACCACCCCAACACACAATGGCGTAGGACAGCACACTGGACACAATGGACTGGTAAAACAGTCTGAGCAGTTTAGAGCTGATGTTGAAGGAGGGCAGCCTCCTCAAGAAGTACATCCTACTCTGACCCTTCTTATATACACAGTCCAGGTTGTGCAACCAGTCCAGTCTACTGTCCAGCTGCAGCCCCAGGTACTTATAAGTCCCCACTACCTCCACCTCCTTACCCCAGATGACTACTGGCTGTGGGGAGGGTGGTGCCTGCTGGAAATCCAGCACCATCTCCTTGGTTTTGAAGATGTTTAGCTGAAGCTCATTCCGCTGACACCACCCCACAAAGTCCGTCACCACTCTCCTGTACTCCCTCTCATCGACCTCCCTGATATATGCCACAATTGCAGTGTCATCAGAGAACTTCTGCATGTGGCACGCACCCGAGTTATGTTGGAAGTCCGAAATATTCACTACCTCTCCTCTGGACATGTCCAAACCATCCCAGTCTGGCCTCTCTGACTTTATCTCCAAAACCTCTAACATGTGCTGTCCCTCTGATGTACTCTTTCTGATCCTATCCTTCCTGGTCACTCCCAGAGAGAACCTCAGCATCTTCATCTCTGCTACCTCCAGCTCTGTCTCCTGTCTTTTCTTCAGTGACACTGTCTCTAGACCAAACAACATCGCTGGTCTCACCACAGTTTTGTACACCTTTCCTTTCATTTTAGCTGAAACTCTTCTACCACACATCACACCTGACACTTTCCTCCACCCGTTCCATCCTGCCTGTGCACGCTTCTTCACCTCTTTTCCACACTCTCCATTGCTTTGGACTGTTGACCCTAAGTACTTAAAATCCTCCACCTTCTTGATCTCTTCTCCCTGTAATCTCACTCTTCCACTTGGGTCCCTCTCATTCACACACATGTACTCTGTCTTAATGCAGCTAAGCTTCATTCTTCTCCTTTCCAGGACAAACCTCCACCTCTCTAGCTTTTCCTCCACCTGTTCCCTGCTCTCACTGCAAATCACAATGTCATCTGCAAACATCATAGTCCATCGAGATTCCTGTCTAACCTTGTCTGTCAGCCTGTCCATCACCATAGCGAACAAGAAGGGGCTCAGAGCTGATCCCTGATGCAGTCCCACCTCCACCTTGAACTCCTCTGTCACACCTACAGCACACCTCACCACTGTTTTACAGTCCTCATACATGTCCTGCACTGATCTAATATACCTCTCTGCCACTCCAGACTTCCTCATACAATACCACAGTTCCTCTCTGGGCGCCCTGTCATAAGATTTCTCCAGATCTACAAAAACACAATGCAGCTCCCTCTGTCCCTCTCTGTACTTCTCTATCAACATCATCAAAGCAAATACTGCATCTGTAGTACTCTTTTTTGGCATGAAACCATACTGCTGCTCACAAATGCTCACTTCTGCCTTAGTCTAGCTTCCACTACTCTTTCCCATTACTTAATTGTTATGGGTTTTGGCAACTTCCTCTGTAGTTGCCAAAACGCTGCACGTCTCCCTTGTTCTTAAAAATGGGCACCAGCACACTTCTCCTCCATTCCTCATGCATCTTCTCACTATCTCACTTGGGGCGGCAGTGGCTCAGTGGTAAAGCGGGAGGTAGAGCGGGTCGTCCTATGATTTAAGATCGGCGGTTCGATTCCTGCTCCCGCCCCCCCCAAAAATACCCGGAGGTGAGCTGACAGTGGGAGGTGTCAGCTCACCTCCGGAGCACTGCCGAGGCACCCTTGAGCAAGGTGCCGTCCCCTTTACAAATTGCTCATTTGAGGCACACCAAGAAGGAGCTGCCTGCCACTCTACCTCCCCTGCATGCCAACAGCCCCCCTTGTGTGTGTGTGTGATATAGGGGCCTGTACTCACAAACATATATGTATGCATGCGTTTGAATCAGTAGCTAGAGTGTGCGTTCTTAATTTCCCTTCGGGGATCAAACCAATATATAAAATTAAATAATAATTTTAAAAAAATCTAAGAACCTGTTGAACAACCCAGTCAGGAACTCTACTGCCTCCTCTCCTAGACACCTCCATACCTCCACAGGTATATCATCAGGACCGACTGCCTTTCCACTCTTCATCCTCTTCAATGCCCTCCTCACTTCATCCTGACTAATCTTTGCTACTTCCTGTTCCACAGCAGTCACCTCTTCTAGTCTTTGTTGTCTCTCATTTTCCACATTCATCAACTCTTCAAAGTACTCTTTCCATCTTCCCATCACACTACTGGCACCTGTCAATAGACTTCCATCCATATCCTTAATCACCCTAACCTGCTGCACGTCCTTCCCATCTCTGTCTCTCTGTCTTGCCAACCTGTATAGATCAGTCTCTCCCTCCTTACTGTCCAACTTAGCATACAAGTCATCATAAGCTTCTTGTTTGGACTTTGCTACCTCTACCTTCACCTTACGCTGCATCTCCCTGTACTCCTGTCTACTCTCCTCAGTCCTCTCAGTGTCCCACTTCCTCTTAGCTAACCTCTTTCTCTGTATACACTCCTGTACCTCCTCATTCCATCACCAAGTCTCCTTTTCTACTTTCCTTCCAGATGACACACCAAGTACTCAATATTTCTTGCTACCTAATATAACAATTTCTTTGCCAATGTAACTGATTAGACATGCAGTTCTTGTCTAGTTTACTAATTCTTTTTCAGCTGCCAAGTCATCCTGGACTTTCTCAGTTCATAGATCCCTGACAGAAATATGTGTAATTCATAATTGCTCCGAGACTAGACAATCAATCAAAAAGAATACAGAGTTTAATACAAGGCTACTGGCTCTCTATCCTTGCTAAATAAACGACTTCTTGGTTCTTACACTCATTGTCAGCTTAGCAGCCCTGAACTAACATCTTTTCCAATAATGGATGTCATTTTCTGTATCATGTATCAGTTTGTTTGTGCATTTAATTAGCAGTTACAGAAAGCATCTATCATGATAGACAACAGACTATCATCTCATGAACAGCTGCTCCTTTGTGTTTTTGTCTTGGCTCTAATGTCAAATCAAAGTGTTAATGTGATTATCTGGAAGTGAGATTCATCTATTCAATACTTTTGTCTGGAATCACTTTAAAACGTTTTTCTGGCGTAGTTTTTAAAGGTTACTAGTATATTTGCTATTAAACACAATTCAAGCCATGAGTGTGACAGCTTTGTAACAGAGGAGTGATCACAATAGCATCTGGCAAAAAAAAAGAATGCTCCTTACTATAAGAAGTTAAGATGGAAAGATCACACAGGCCTCAATTAGTAAACTGTTATTGTACCTCAACGGTTTCCCACAATTTATTAGTCTGTTTCAGAGAAAGTGAGATTTGCCAATAGATGCTGGTTTTGCATTTTTCAACATGAGCTTTCATCTGTTAATGTAACAAAGTTTACCAATTGAAGGGCAAACTAAAGTCTCTTTAAATTTATTAAAACTTTTGTCACATTGCTCTTTACAGTCGCAATCTGTCTGCTCCAAACAGGTGGGGAGCACAACACCCTCTCAGAGCTCAACTCTTGGGGAGGTGCCCAGACAGGGGTGGCTAATCGATTGGACACTGGGTTTACTGAGATGACTCAGTCACAGGATAACTGTGGGGTGAAAGTAAAAACTGTGTGTGTGTGTGTGTGTGTGTGTGTGTGTGTGTGTGTGTGTGTGTGTGTGTGTGTGTGTGTGTGTGTGTGTTAGTTCGTGTTAGAGAGAGATTGTGTGAGTAACGGAATTCCAAAAACAATGTACAGTACATGGTTAAGTAATGAGAATAATCAACTAATATAATATGAAAAGATTTTTAGTGTTGGTTGTTGTGTTCACATAACATCTCAAAACTAAATTCAAATAATACCCAGCATATCATGAATGCAATTAGACAAACAGTGAAATTAGACTTCCTGCATGAAGTATGCAGACAGGAGAAAAAATAATGAATAATAATAAGGTCAGTCTATTTCCATGTTCCCTTGCCTGCAAATTTGTTGGCTCTTTAATAAAGAATATAGGGAACATTTTTTTTATTCATGTGCAAAAGTAACAAAAAAAAGGAGAACACATATGTCTCTTTATGATAATAAATGTTCATCAAAACATTTAAACCAAAATTAGGTCGATACAGTTGATGTTGCTTTGATATGTTAACAGGCATGTACAAATGCAAACAGTAAAACTGTGATGCATTACGTCAGGGAAAGAAACTGAGAAAAAGAAACAAAGAGAGAAGGAAGAAAGAGAACCTATGTGAGACATATAGATTACTGTTGGTATATTTTGACAATCTTGCACAGAACTCTCACAGAAATTTAACAATAGCTCTATTAGATTCCTCCACACATCAAACAACAATAGGTGGATGGAAGCTTAATACAACTTTTATGATCATGACAGAGGGTTAATTTAAACTCCGTCTGCACACAGTAAAATCCCATAAATTGGATTTTCCGAAATAAGCTAGACCTATTTTGATTTTAAACATGACATTAGCTTTCATTAAATGACTTCACAACAATGAACACCATCTCTATGGCAAATTTTAGTATTTGTTCAAGTGTTGCAGTTATACAGTCAATTTCTGTTCATTGTTCGGTGAAAGATTAGAATGAAACTGTTCACAGTATCTCACATTCACATTAATAACTCACATTATTGACACATATACAGAACATATTTTACAGATGTACAAGTTAGATTTTTAAACTTTTCATAACTTTTGTTTTTCTATGATTCACATTCTTAACATTGCGATACGCCCACACAGCAAATGTACAGCAGAGGTCAGAGTTTAAAAATTGACAGTGTGTCTTACACAGACATTTTGAAACACCCCCTCATGTCCTATAGCCATTTAGCGGACACATAATTTAATTACACAGGCAAATTCTGAAGATTCCAAAGGTCATCGTGTATTCTGGTGGCTAACAGGTGGTTTAATAATACTTTATACTCAGTTGCAGGCTTTGGGCACCAAAAGTGCCCACCTGCTATCCCCCATTAAAATGTGTAGCGTATTAGGAAGCAAAACATTGACAATAGAAGTCAACAAAGAACAATGGGACAAAATGTTTCTCTAAAAAGTCAATTCAATGACTGCCTTCTCTTTCAAAATGCTGACTGAGTGTTGATGTGTTGCTACTGAATGGTCAACATGTCCTGGTTCCAGCTTTTTTGAAATGTGTCACAGGCATCAAATTTAGAATTCCTATATTTTTATAAAAATAATAAGGTATATATGACTTTGAACATTAAATCTTTCTGGACCCTATTTAGCAGAGCATAGATAAAAAATGAATTCATCCAATTTTTGACATTTTACTGAATATCATGACTTATTTGAAATAGGCAGGACGGCATACTTAATAGAAGTTTGCAAGTATCTGCTAAGCCTCCCAGTATAAACTGTGTACAAACTAATTTATATTTTCATTGATAAACCTTGCCAGAAAAGTCTATATTATGCAACAATGCATTCTATTATGTCAGAATAATCTTAGGGAAATAATTTGGATTATCATTATGGCCGGAAATTGTTGTAAAACTTCACAAAAAATTATTTTACTCCCTTCTGTTGGTAAAATTCACACTATGCTGCAGCTATGCACACGTGTTTACAATTTAACCACGTCTTAGCAACTGCAACTTAAATTTCCTGTACATCAAGTATGTTTTTTAAATTGAAAAGTGCCATCTTCCTTATTTATTTTGAAGGAGATAAATGGTCCTGAGGGTCAGATGAGTTAACTGTGCAAAGGACATATACTCCGTGAGATGCTGCACCACTACTTCTTCCATTGGTATGAGACTGACAATTTAAGTCTATGGTGAGGCAAACTCAGCAGAAGCAGAAGAGATAAGAGTGATGTTCTGCACACTCTCTTGTCTTTATACAACTTTATAGTTTACCCAGACTATGCTTGGGTCAAGAAGGAGTTATTTAGATCATTGAACATAATATAGGTTCTGGATTATGTTCAACTTTTTTCAACTCTTTCTACAATTGTGAATGTCTCGTCTTCAAGAAAGTAGATGGATGGATGAACAAGGTTAGGGCAAGTCATTAATTCATTATTTGGAACCAACCTATCCACCTGAAGTGCATGTTTTTGGAGGTGCGAAGAAACCGAAGAAACAATACATGAATCAAGCACAGTTCACCGATCCATTGTGTGTGTGTGTGTGTGTGTGTGTGAGTGTGTGTACAAATGTGTAAATTGAAAATATCAATCAAGTTTTATTTATATAGCGCTTAATCATGGCAACAGACATTTCAAAGCACTTTAACAGAGAAACCCAACTGAACCCTCCAGAGCAAGCATAAGCGACAGTGGCGGGGAAAAATTGTGCAGGTCCACAGAAAATAGTGAAATAAATAAAATTAATCTGCCTTAAAATTGAAATTAAAATTGTTTATAGCAACAATCTATTTTAAATGGTCTTGGACTTGTGTAAACGTTCTGGCTCTGACTGTTTAGTGTTGTGCATTATATATTATCCATATAGTATACAGTGTATTGCCAAAAAGACCCCTTCTACCTTCCAACAGCCAAGCTACTTATGCAGTTGTAGTGTATTTTGTAAATACTGTTTGACACAGGTTTACCTCTTTTGCAAGAACCATTAAATAGATTCTCTATTCAATGTCTGTTGATAGTCGGGTAAGAACAGAACTTTGGAAAGAAGGTCAGGGGTGTTGTTTGGGTGCATGCAACATCCTCATACATCAGAGTCTGTATAAATTGGCTTTGCAGAGCAAAAGACACACAGGCGTCTGCTCGTCCGCGGGACCAGAAGCAGGCAAAGAGAAATAATTACCGTGTTTATGTTTGGCAGCTTGTGTGTGTGTTTGTGTATTTGCTTTGAACATGCTTCTAAGTTTACATGTGTATACTTAATTTCCCCACAGGGATCATTAAAACTTAGCAGGGCAATATTTTATGTGTGCTATAAGCATGTATTTGTGAGTATGCATGCAATTGCATGTTTGCACTTTTGTGGATTTTACTGAAAATCTGTTATACTGTAATGCCATGTCTGAACGATCAATGACACCCTAGTCTAGCAATTGGTGTCTGAAATCTGGACTAAACATTTTTTTGAGTTTCACATTAATGTTTACGGAAAGACTAAACATTGCTTTTAGACCAATGTGAGTTATCACAGGTGTGGTACTTATAGGACCCAAATACAGTTCACAAAGAGGGAAATCCACATTCATAGTTTTGATCATCAAAATCCTACAGCAGGTTGACAAATCAGGTAAGGAACAGACAAACAAGCAAAATCACACAGAATTCCAAAAAGGATGAAGAGTAGGATAAATCAATGACAACCTGACTGATAACAGATGTCTGAGCAGAGTATAAGTAGGGTGGAGTCTGATTGGTAATGGGAAGCAGGAGGTGGCTGCAGCAACACAGGTGACAGGAATGAAAGGATTGAATGGGAATGAATTCAGGTTACAGAGGACAGGAGGGAAAACTGGAACTTGGACCGTGACATGAATGGCACCATGAAAATGAATTGATAATACAATCGAGATTATAATGTGTGAATGGATTTCAGATCCATTCTCTACGTATTCTGGGAATGTCTTATTCATCCACATTGGAGCTCAACAATGAGTTCAGTGGTTCTGTGCACTCCAGTCTAATGCTTTAAGTCTGTCTGTTGATGTAACTCCACCACACTCTCAATTATACTTTCTTTTGGTGTGCTAACTCTTTTTTGTTGTGCTTTATTCACTAATAAGGCTCTGTGGGATTGACCTCTAACCATAGGTCTGAGCCTCGGGATTCATTTTCATGTGGTTCAAATTAAAGAGCAAACAACATATAGGATTATTTGACAACTGAAAGGAAGTGATACCATTATGCCTGCAGTCATGTTCTGGAATACTGTGGTTAAAGACATGACTTAACAGAAAGTGCTAGACTTAACTGTGTTATCTTAAAAATAGGAAAGTGTTATAGCTGAGATTTATAGTAAACTCTGAGATTATGCATTACAGGCATGTTAGACATGGAAGGAGAACTATTCACACAATTTTGTTGCTATGGTTGACATTTGGCAATTTCCTCTAGGCCTCTTGCCAGGTAGGAGGCCTAAAGGAAGATTAAAGGAGAGGTTTATGGATGTAGTGAAAGAGGACATGAAGGTAGTTGGTGTGAGAGAAGAGGATACAGAAGACAGGGTTAGATGGAGGCAACTGATTTGCTGTGGCGACCCCTGAAGGGAAAAGCCGAAAGGAAAAGAAGAAGAAGACAAAAAATAAATGGCTTTATGTTGGAAAGGGCTCCGCGGTACACTGGCGTCGTGCCCGGAGTGTCCCCCGCCTCACGCCCTGAGACTGCCAGGATAGGCACCCCGTGACCTGCGTTAGTGGATTAAGCGGGTTGGAAGATGAATGAATGAATGAATGTTGGAAAGGAGCATATTAATGAATTAGAATGAGTTCTTAAGGTAAGGTGACTTGTCATAATGTTTACAGAAATGAACACTCAAATTATGTGTTATGTTACGAAATGATTTTGGTCATGGTAAAGAAAAAATGATGCTGACTGTTAGAAAACAAGTATACAGTATATTATATATATATATATATATATATATATATATATATATATATATATATATATATATATATATATATATATATATATATATATATATATATATATATATATATAATGCACATCATAAAAGAAATATAGAGTTTATTACAGAGTTTATTTACTGTATTACCTACTGTTTCATTTCCCTTAGTCACTGCCAATCTAAACCAACAACTCTGTGAGTCTGTGAAAATAACCCTTGGAGGGGAAAATTGGTTCACTTGCTCTGCTATTTGAATGTTTGGCGACATCATTTAACTGCTTAGAAATGGTGTCACATGCTTCACTGGAAGTCATATTGGCCAGTGGGATTCAGTCATTACACTGATGACAGCATGTGTTGGCTGTTTTGAAAGATTGGATTGGACAAACGTACCGACTGTTTATCTAAGAAGACACTAAGAAGACACAACTATTTGTTTGATTGCCTGCTTGTAACCTTTTTTTTTTTTTTACAATTTGCAAGTCATAAAAACAAACCAACTATTGTGAGGATATGGCAAAATATCAGTAATTTGTTGATTCCAAAATTATAAACCTTTATCCATCTTCTCTAGCAATTCTTGCATTGCCAACCTTGCCTACAGACTCAGCAAAGGAAAAACAAACCTCTACGTCATAAGAAAAGGACTTTATTTGTCTGACGAAATGTTTAGGGGTTATTACTGATTATGCTATGACATAATTATGGGAGACAAATGACCACAGACACTGTGATAAGTGGAGTGCACAAAAGAGAAAAAAATATTAAACTGAACCCACCACTTGGAAATCCGCTTGTCCACCCTGCTACTGTTGAATCAGTGAAATGCAATCCCCCAAAATTCTCTACTACCATACATCTCCCTCTCTCTCCCTGTCTTTATTCTTTTCCCTTTAGTCTGGATTGGGTCAAAGTCTCCCCTTAAAGGCTGTAACCTGCATTGCTTACTGCTGAAACTACCATTTTCATCCTCTTTCTCCTGCTGACTAATTAGCATTATGGTTAGTTAGCAATTTTTGACAGGCCAGGAGATTCCCTACGACATTATGTCTGAAGCATTTTTCAAAACAGCAGTTGGTGGAGCCATGCCAGCCTTCTGGCAGAAGATGTTAAGACAGAAACAGAGTGGTGGAGGTGAAGGGGTTGAAGGAAGACAGTGAAATTGTGGGTAGGCAAGAGAAGGGGGTCTGACAGCTCCAGTCTCCAGACTCTCTGCCCACAAACAGCACAAGGAATCAGACACACAGGCAGCATTAGCTGAGCTGGAAACTCACTGTACTTTGCAAGCTTGTGCTTGCTGCTCAGAGGCAATTCTTCTCCTTCCCTACAAATCAAGTTATTAATGTTCAAGGACTGCAGTTTACTGTCATTGTTTCACCATAAACTCATTTACTGTAAGAAGCAAAACCAAGAAGGAACAGTAACATATTCCAATAAGGTCCTTGCCTTCCTGCTTTTACTTGTTCTTCCCCTGTTTACACACCTTCCTCTAACTGCTTGTTTTTCTCATGTCCGTTCTTGTAGTTTTTATGCTTTTTTGACCACATCTTTTTACAAGGTTCCCTACTTTCCATCCTCTTCTCCTCTTTCCTCTATTTATATCAGGTCAGACCTTGCGCTTGTGGAAGTGTCTTTCATTTGAATGAAGTCCTACCCCCCACTTCCTGCCCTCTTGATCTCCCGCTGACAACCTCTCAATCATTTCAAAAGAAAAAAAAAACTGTAATATGGCTTGTAATGAAAGTGCTTTAGAGTGGGTCATAAAAAAAGTAACTCCTTCAACCAGACAAAAATTCAAATAAGGTGTAATGGTAACATTAAACCTTATTTTGTGTTTATATTTATCAATCTTAACAATTTACTATCATGCCAAATAGCACATACATCACTGATGGTCTCCTAATTTAACAAATTACTCTCAGAATTAGCCAGGTATTGCCACAAAGAAATAGTCACCGACTCACGCTCACACACTAACCTTAACCCATACCTACAATTTTGGTGTGACCAATTCAATTATGTTGTATGTTTCTGATGGTGGGAGAGAGCTAAAGAACCCAATGAGAACCCACAACGATGAGTGGAGGGCATGCAAACTCAGCAAGGAAAGGCCTCAATTGGAATTGAACCCAGTACCTAATTGCTCTAAGGCAGCGGGGCTACCTAACTAAGTCACAGTGCTTGGTAGGGCAGGTTAAAGTGGTTTGTATCACACTACAAGTTTTGATGACCAAGTTCAATTTGTCACCTACTTCAGACTGTCTGAACATGTGAGGAACCTCAGCAACAAACTGGAATATAGTTTTGGAGAGGATTGCATTGAATGGTGAATGATGGGTTAACATAAGTCTGTCATTGTTGCTTATTTTTAAATCTTAGATCATAATATCTTCACAGTCATGATCATCTGCCAATGCTCAACTGCCCAAAATTTGACTCCACGCCTCATTTCCCCTGAGCTCAGTATTTATTTGCAAAGTACAGTCTACTAATATTGATTTATAGTTTTGAAAAGGAGACTGTATGGTATCCTGGCAGGTTAAAGGCTCCCCAGGGTTATAGTATTTTGGCTGGAATCTAACTTTCTTCTAAAAAAACATTTCTCATAATTTTTCTACACAGAACATTCTCAAGTTTACTTTCTCATACCAACTTTAAGTACCTGCACTCCGGCATACATTTTTCTTCTGCTTTCATCCAGCATAGAACACAGACTTGAGTACAACTGTGTTTTCTTTGAAAACCCTCTCTCTGGTTAGACCAAAGCTTAAATGTTTAAGTCCTTTTAAGTGGAAGTAGAAAAGGATGAAAGTTAAACATCTTCATTTTTCATCCATGATGTCACACCACAGTGTTTTACAAAATATGTGAACTTATCTCAAAGCCCCCAAAAACAGCCACCAGAAACACTTTTCCCCTATTTTTAGTCAGAAGTTCCTGTTTTGTGCATCAGTCCACTCAGACATATGTCCACGCACTCGACACAAAAATGCACTGCAATTGTTGTACTCCATTCCATCTTATAGTTGCAGACAATATGGTCGAGTCCATGTGTAGAGAGAGAGGCAGATGCAGTTGGATATGTCAGCAGGGCACAAGAACTCATCAATATTGCATAAAATAACTGCAAATGCCTTGGTATGATGGAAAGGAGCACCTGCCCTTAGGGCAGACAGGTCCAGTCAGTCCCTACAGGCAGAATGATAGGGTGGTGCCCTCGGGGCAGCAGGCCACCAATACAGCATATTTTAAAACGGAATGATGCAGAGAAATTAATCCATGCTTTCATCACTTCCAGACTAGATTACTGTAATGCACTTTTTTTAGGCTGCACTAAAAAGTCGCTGAAGACTCTTCAGCTAATTCAAAATGCTGCCGCCCGTGTTCTGACCAGGACCAGTGCCAGGGACCATATTTCTCCTGTGCTGGCTTCTCTGCACTGGCTTCCTGTGAAAGCTAGGATAGATTTTAAAATACTCCTCCTCACTTACAAAGCCCTTCGTGGCCAGGCACCGACCTACCTGAAGGAACTTTTAGTTCCTTATAATCCATCTAGAGCATCACGCTCTCAACATACTGGCCTACTGGTGGTTCCTAGAATTTACAAAAGTAGGACGGGGGCTAGAGCCTTTTGCTATCAAGCCTCTCTATTGTGGAACCACCTCCCTACCTCAGTTCGGGGGGCAGACACATCTCACTATTTAAGACTAGACTTAAAACTTTCTTTTTCATAAATTTTACAATTAAGGCAACTTGGGTTACTACATTTTTGTTTTGCTTTTTTGTTTTGTTTTTCTTTTCATATAGACCTACACTGCTGGAGACTCAACATCCAGACTCACTGAGTTCCTCTCTCCTCCTCCTTCTCTCCAACCATCTCTGTTACTCCTCCTCCTCTCTGATCTCACTCTCCAAGTCTCCAATCATACCTTTACTAACTCAACTTCTACCCTGGAGTCTCTGTACTCTATGTCTTCACAGGTTTTTCTCAGGTTCACCCCATATATGTATGTGTATATATATATATATATAAAAGTGCTGTCAGGCGATTAAAACAATTAATCTAATTTATCAATCTAATTTATCTAATTAATTGCATTTTAATCTCATACCAGCTAAAGGCCCCCAAATAAAGAATTTGAATTCTAGGACATTACAAAATTGTAGTGCATGACTAATCAATAGAATACACCAAGAAGAGAATATTTGAAATCCACATTTTTATTGGTTAAGTGTGCTTTATAAATGAAATTCAAAAGTAAAAAGGCCAAGCACATCAGCAAACCATTTAGGCCAGGGGCATTTCTCAAAAATGTAATACAAATGAAGTTAAATAAAATAAATAAAATTCAGAAATAAAATAAGGCTAGGCGGCACGGTGGCGCAATGGTTAGCGCTGCTGCCTCACAACACGGCGGACCCGGGTTCGAGTCCCGCTCTGTGCGGAGTTCGCATGCTCTCCCCGTGTCTGCGTGGGTTCTCTCCGGGTTCTCCGGCTTCTTCCCACCTCCAAAAGCATGCGCTTCAGGTTGATTGGCCGGTCCCAAATTGACCATAGGAGTGAGTGTGTGTGTGAATGGTTGTTTGTTTCTGTGTGGCTCCGCGGTACACTGGCGTCGTGCCCGGAGTGTCCCCCGCCTCGCGCCCTGAGACTGCCAGGATAGGCACTGGCTGCCCCGCGACCTGCGTTAGCGGATTAAGCGGGTTGGAAAATGACTGAATGAATGAAAATAAGGCTAAGAGTTAAAATAGGCACATAAGCAGACTCTCAATCAAAATGAATACTAAAGCTGACTCAATATAGCAATTCAAACTGAATAGTATAACATGCCTCTAAATAAGGCAACTTAATAGTAAGATGCCAACAGGCTTTTCCTTTAAAAGGGTAAGCTAATGTTCTGTGTCCTTGACATGTTTTACATTTAAATGATAAGTTAGACTGGAGCTGCTTCGGTGATATGAAAATTCTCTTTTACAAAAGGTACAAATAATAATATTAATATTAATAATAATAATAATAATGGATTAGATTTATATAGCGCTTTTCTGGACACTCAAAGATGCTTTACATCACATGCAGTAGCCACAGCTGCCCTGGGGCAGACTGACGGAGGCGTCTACAGCGCAGATTGACAAGGCAGAATCACTGCGTTTTTGTTGATAGTCCCGTCTGTGTTCTTTTTATAAATAAACTTTCTGCCCAAAGGTCCGAGTGGGCTTGCCGTGCTCTCCTGTGTCGCGTCCATCTCTGTTGTCAGTCACCCTGCTCTTGACTAGCGGCGCAGGTACGAAGTGACATAACACTGCAGCCTACGGGTCCCTCAATGGGACAAATTTAAAATGCTTGCGCATTGACTTGCCACTCACAATTAATTGCATTAATAAGCGCGTTAATTTGCAGCGTAAATAATTAATCTAATTAACGCGTTAAAGTGACAGCCCTAATATACAGTATACATATGCATATACACTAGCGGGAACCTGTGTAAATTCCATGATAAAACAATATTATCAGACTTCATACCAAACATGAAAACAAATGTATTGGTATTATAAACCCAGCGCACCCATCACAGAGTTCTCCCACCAGCAGGCAGCGCATCCCGGTCTGACCCAGAACTGGCGTCCTTGTCTTTGGCAAGGACCGTGAATGAATGAATGAATAAATAAATATATAAGCTTTACGACTCATAAAGAAAGAAACAGACGAACAAATATCCAAGTTTCAAGCATGTTTATCAACGCATCTTCGACGTGGAGCTGTAATACGTCAGAAAGTAGCCGGTTTTAACTCCGTCCATTCTGTGTGTACATGTAGACATGGGTCACACACACTGACATCACAGCAGTTTTCATTGCAGGGAGACGCCCCCCTGATAGAAAAGGTATTGGTTACAGCATCCACACAGCCAATAGAATGTGTGTACGGTATCACGTGACTGCCTACCAAAAATCAGTGATGAAGTGAAGTGTGAATGTGCGAGGGCGTGCTGTATATACATATACCCCCACATATTTTCCCACTTAAAATGGTTAGAAGGTGAATCATGTACAGTACATGATCAGAACATCATTACCCAGCACTTTGAACAAGCCTTGCACCATTTAAGCCCCAGACATTTAGTTTGGTTAGCTCCATGGTGAGATCCAAAGAGCTGTCTGATGCCCTCAGATAGAAGATTGTGGCTGCTTATGAGTCTGGTAAGGGGATTTAAATAGATCTCAAAAGAATTTTATGTAGGCCATTCCACATCTGGAAAATTGTTTACAAGTGGAGGACATTCAGAATAACTGCCACCATGCCCATGTCTGGCCATCCAAGCAAGTTCACCCCCAGAGCAGACAGTAAGATGCTTAAAGAAGTCACTGATACAATTGATGTGAAACTACAGGACACTACTATCAGAAAGAGACTGCGTAAGTTTGACTTTCGTGGGAAGTGTGCAAACAGGAAACTTTTTCTCTCTAAGAAAAACATAAAGTCCAGACTGAAGTTTGTAGACAAAAACCACAACTTCAAGAATAATGCCCTTCAAACAGATGACTACAATTGAACAAGGCAGTCAGAGACTGCAACATCCCGCCACACCCCTGAATTCAAAAGTTTTACCCTGACCTACTTTCATAAGACAGGGTCATTTAATAAAAAACCCATGATCCAACGTGTAACTGGTGCACTCTATTGTCATGAGGTTTCAGAGATGTGTACATAAAAAGGTATAAAAGTGAAAATGTGACCTTGACCTAGTTTTCAAGGTCAAGGTTGTGATCTAATTTTCATCTCCTTGCCTCCCTGAATATAAAGCATTTTGTTTCGCCTTTCTATCTTATCTGGTCACTAAGATATGTGCAAAAATATCTCAGAAAATATCTCAGAACAGACATCAAAGCACGAGCTATGTGCTTTTTTTCATCTTTCTATCTGCAAAGGTTGTGCAGATATTTGGTGGACGAACGGATGGACAGACAGAAAAACACTGACAATTACTATACATCACCGGTTCGCGGGATGAAATTATTTGGACACCAGAGGAGAAGATCGATGTTTGGTGGAAATCAATTAATAAAAAATACTACAAATACAAGAACCACATGCCAATTGGGAAGCATGAAGGTGAAAGTGTCATGTTTTGGGGATGCTTAGCTGCACCAGGTCCCGGCATAATATCCACCATGAATTAAACTCAGTATCAGAGGGTGCTTGAACTAACATACAAACTTCTGTAAAAAATATTAAAGCTGAAGTAGAACTAGACCCTGCAACATGACAACGACCTAAAGCATACCAGCGAATCCACCAAGGACTAGGTTTGAAGTCCTGGAATGGCAAAGTCAAAGGTTGGATCTTAATCCATTGAGATGCTGTTAAGTGACTTGAAGAAACCCTTCAAACATCTCACAGTTGAAAGAATTTTGCGTTGAGGAGTGGGGCAAACTTTCTTCCTATTGATGTCTCACACTGGTAGATGGTGACAAGAGGTATCTCCTGAGGTTATTTCAGCCAAGGGGGCAAAACTAGTTATCAGGGGTAGGGTGTTATATCTTTTTTCTTCATTTAAATATGCATTTTTGTAAGTAAAGCAATAGTAGTTTTTATTTAAATGGTATTAAATCACTTTATTTTCCAGATATAAATTAAAAAACAACATTGGGTATTGATATGCATACATTTCTTATGTCACGTTGTCTGTTTGAGTGTGTATGGATGTGGTGTCCTGAATGATTTCAGGTGTGCCGGTGACGAAGCGGAGCCTCCTCCAGCTGTTCCCCATCCAGCAATCTGGCAACCTACTTGACCTCAGGCCTGCCACATCCCTGCTCCCTAATCGTTGCTGCTGTTCAGTCAGTTCTATGCATGACTCTATCCTCACATTGCCAAGTGTTTACACCTGTGGATAATCCGGTTCTCTCCCCTGTTTCCGGTTCTCGACCTTCTGCTCTAGATTCTGCCTCAATCCTGTTCTGTAAGCCTGCACCTGGAAGACTGGTTACTCACAGCAAACCATCACCCATAAATAAACCCTTTTACACCTCATGCCATCTCCTGTTTGTTCGCTTTTGAGTTCTAGTTCTGCCTCACCTTAACATCTTAATTAAGAGCTGATTATTTAATGGGGTGTGTTTAAACAATAATGTAATAACAATTTAAATTAGCTATTTCTGAAATGTAATAAACCAATAACGTAATATCTGGCCAATAATGTGATAAAAGCCCTAAAACGATAAGGTAATCATTTTTGGCAAATGGGAGTTACGGTGTTAAGGTTTCTCTTT
Organism: Antennarius striatus; assembly: GCF_040054535.1. NCBI lineage: Eukaryota > Metazoa > Chordata > Actinopteri > Lophiiformes > Antennariidae > Antennarius > Antennarius striatus. Next base: position 16,294,168 of record NC_090782.1, on the reverse strand, counting down.
TTTTTACTAGGCTAATAATGTAATAAAAAAATAAATAATTTATTAGCCAAAAATTGTTACGTCATCAGTTCAGGACCCTTATTACCTTATTGGACAGTTATTAAGTTAATGAATTATTACATTTCAAGAAGGGTACATTTAAATTTTTAGCTGTTATTTGATTGCTGGATTTAACAGTGTGTCACATGGATTTTTCACACGGAGGTCTGCATTATTATTTTGTTTAGCTTTACAAGAAAATATCAACCACTAGGCTATATCACTGGGTAGTGTCACAAAATGCACTGAAACATTTATTCACATTACCAAACACTTGAATATCTCTACGATTTTGAATTGAATTTCCTAAGACACTACATGCAACCCTCCACTTCCTTAATCATGCTACAAAGATTCTAAGAGGCCACAAATTACAAAGAAATACGTTTTTATTTCCCCTTTTCACTGTGTAGCTTACTGATGAGACATCTCCACAAACAGAAACATGATCTACCCTTGAAGGAAAATCCCAATTTCTCTAATATCAGAAGTATGTCGGGTTCTGTTACTGAGGTTCCCTGCTCTGTTTGATTGCTGCTAGCTGTAATTACGACCAATTCTAAACAGGATCAGGTTTTCCGCAAGATGGTTGTGGGACATCAGTGTGGTTAAGAAACATACTCCTCCTTAGAAGCCCTGGCTGGGAAGTATCGGCATCATCAGCCCTTCCCATTTCCATACATGCCCAAATTATATGAAAGCTCTTGTGAGCATGAGGGGATGCAGGATTGGAGCGTCAGAGTTTGCAGCTCACTTTCTATTGCTGATATAAATTTTGGGGGAAGGGATGGTGGTATTTGATTGAAACCTGCAGGTGGTTGCAGTGCAGTGACTGTGAAACAAATTATTGCTGGGGCGATCCTACTTTTACCTCCCCATCCTTGTCCCCCTCCTCCCGTTAGCCAGGATAACATTTATACAGTCCCGTGCAGTGGTCTGTGACCGTGAAAACCATTGTTGTACTTGAACGCACATCCCACCCTTCCTTCCCGACAGCATGTCAATCAGAAAGTTAAAAAAAAAAAAAACAGTACAAAGTGGAACTGTTGAATACCATGTGGTCTTGGTCTGCTCCAAGTCAAAATATGGCAATGTGGGCTCCAAAAAGATATTACACTGGCAATGTTCGGAGCACTGTACTAACATTTACCCGCTATTGTTAAAATGATCTCAACTTCTGTTTTGCTTCATTTTCACGATTGAACTGTTTAGTTTTTGTGATGTTTATGGATTAAATTTTGAATCTTTAAGTATCTTTTCAAACGACTATTTCTGTTTTTGTTCTGTATCTTTTTCTCTAACAAACCAATTGACTTTTGATGGTTAATGACAAAATGTCTTCCCCCTAACAAATGACTTGACACAAAATACCTCTCATATCTAAACACTATAAATGGAGGTTTAAGATGAGATTAAAGAAATGTTCCATTTCCAGGAGATGAATGTGAAAGTATTCTCACAGTGTATATCGGTGCACAAAGCTGTGCACCTCGATCAGTCTGCACAGCGAAATGCAGAAGTATCAATAACTAAATCATTTTTGGGTGAAAGTAGACTTTGGCTTCTCCCTGAGGCTTATCCTTTACAAACTAAAGATGGTTTCCTAGTATAAACAGTAATGGTGTAAATTTGTATGCTAGTTCAGGTAAAAACCTCTCACGATTCTGTTTTTGAATTACATAATTTCATGATAGGAAGATTTTTTTTATTAAAAAACAGATGCACTTCAAAGGGCATATGTAAGACTGGCCAAAATTGATTTCAAAAGTGAGTTTCTGTTCCTGGGAGAAAATAGTTGAAATGTGAAGGGAAATGAGGGTTGTGGAATGTCTGGCACTGTTTGTGACTGGCTGGCTGGTAGGTTAGCTGGTTGGCTGGCTCTATAAATGTGGCTTTTCATAGATATTTATACATACAAGTCCTGAAAGACGCCCCAGAAACCGCCGTCACTTACCTCATGCACACCACCATGTTCCTCACAGATGCATAGTCGCATGGTTCGAAAACAAGCCAATATTATTTAGTGTTCCACTTCAAATTCTCATAATGACATACATATATACTGTGTACAGTATATTCATTAACATACTCAGCTGGGACTCTTTTCATTCAACTCATCACACTTGCACATGCGGGACCGATAAACCCCAAAGTGCTCCTTTATCGCTTGCAGTTATTTATTTTACGCTGTTTATATTTCTGTAAGTCAAAATCATCAGGCAAAGTACGCTCCAACATGTTGATTTAAGAGAACATTTACATAGGCCGTTCTACTTTCTCTTGATCCTTTGTCTCCCACTTTCCATTCCTAACCAGAACCATATTGGCCTTGCCTTTTAACAGAGCAGACTGAAAGTGGATCTATGTACAGAAATGTGCAGAGTGAGTGCATATAGAACTGGGCCAAAGCCAGGCTAATAACTGTACCATATTAACAAGTTATAGAAAAAGCATATTTTTGCATGTAGTGGGCTAAAGTCAAATAAACTGAGGGTTTGCTATAAGCTATGGCTGGCGTTTTCAATGATTACCTTGTCAAATTTACTTGGGAAATGTATTCATTCAGTCACTGATGAAGCTATTATAGGGAATGCATTGAGGTTTGTGCCCAGATTTTCAGCATATTGTAAGTTTAATTCAATTACCTGAATGTTTCAGGTTCATTCAATAGAGCAAAAATGTTTCCAATGAAATACATACATTTACTGCCATCCAGCAGTCTTCTGCGCTATAAAGAGAAGTCAACTGCTTAAAATAGTTTAGTGCAACAAGAAAAGCTTTAAAGAGTAATAAGTTAGATTTAGAATACTCCTTTATGTTGCCCCATTGAAACCAAAATGTCCACAACATTTCTGTGGGCGTCAATTGGATAGATTCATACATCTTAAGTCAAAAGTTACTTTCAATGTACTACATTTATGCTTTCTTTTAATGAGGACCCATATTCTTAAAATAAACTATTGCAACACAAATCACAATAGACTTTATTTTTACATGACAAGAATGATGACTTATGCGTGAATGAATAATGTTATTTTTGCTACCATCTGCTGCATTGGGGGCGACAGAAGACCGGTCGGCAGAGCGGGTCGTCCTATGATCCAAGATAGGTAGTTCGATTCCCACTCCCGATTATTCACTCTTGGAGTGTGAGCTGACAGTGGCACTTGACATTTCATTGTCCACCAACAATGTAACTGGCATTAGAACATTTTAAATTTAAGACATGATAAGCCAGCAGCATGATCATAATTGCATTATCATAAAACAAAATACTGCTGGGGTTTTCTGGTTTAATTTCTATCAAACAAACCTGTTTGTAAATTTCAAATGTGAACCACTGTGAGGAGAGATGGTATCTATCAGTGCTGTAATGAAGCTGTTTCAAATGCAGACTATTAAATCCCATTTTCCCCTTAAAGAGAGGGCAAACTTTACATTTGCACACAATGTTTCATTCAATTAGGAATGTTTTACTCAAAGACATCAACCCCCCAGAACATCTGATAGTATAGCCGAAGGGGAGATTTAAAGGGATTTAAAGTACTGGTATGTAGATTTGGATCACAATCTCATCTCTATCATATTAAGGAGTGATTAGGTAAGATCTGGTTGGTCAGACGCTAATAGGTGGTTTGGCCACCCAGACCTGTGGCCTCTTTGTTAGAGGGTCAGTCATTGTAACCATTAGATGTTCCCCATGGGATCTTCTCTATTGTGCTGTTTAATGTGTCTACCCTTTTTCTTTCTGCATAGAGGTCAAAAGTTGGACTTACAATAGCCACCATTATGTATAGTATTTGGTTAGGATCTATGACTGATCCAAAGTTGACAACAGACTTAAATGTGTACACAAAACATACCCCCTCCCCCATCCCACCCCCACTGACACAAATACACATAAACAATACCTATCCCATTTGAAAGCCTGAAAGTTTTTATTTTAATTATTTGATTCCCTCTTTGATTCATTTTAATCCATGCTATTATGAAACAGTACAATACAATAATTTTTTAATGTAATTTTTGATCCCCAAAGGGAAATTAGAAGCACACTCTAGTCACTCACGTGCACATACATCGTGTGTACAGGCCCTGTGACACAAACACAGACAAGGGTATGCATTGGGGGGGAGGTAAAGTGGTGGGCAGCTCCATCGCAGTGTGCCCCAATGAGCCGCTTGTAAAGGGGGACGGCGCCTTGCTCACGGGCAACTTGGCAGTGCTTGGGGGCTGAGTTGACACTTCCTACTGTCAGCTCACACTGCGAGTGGCTGGGCGGGTACAGGAATACCACTGAGACACCCTTGGTCATAGAAACACAGCCTGTGCTTGGAGGAAGGTAATAGAAAATCATTAGAGGGCATCATTGTTTGTTTTTTGTGCTTGTGTGTCTGTTTTTATGAATGCACTTGGATAACTGTCTGTGTGAGCATCTGTAAACAATTTTATTGTGTCAGACTGCCCTGAATCTGTGAGCCTCAGTGACTTTGAGATAGACAGATGGTTCCAGTTCTCTGTTTGCTAACTTTAAGAGAGAGCAGCTTGCCAGACTTGTAGTTATTACTCATAGCATTAGAACTTTTTAATAGGAAACTGAGTTAGATTTGGCTCAGTGGAGACTCATATACAGACAATAGCTCATTGATGCTAGTGCCATGTCACTCCTGCCTTCTCACTCCCTCTGCGCCTGTAGGTGCTGACAGACTGATAGGTGGCCATTGTTCCACATCTGAATCAGAGGAAGACAGATTGTGGCCTCTCCCCTGCACTTCTGCTTCTCTCCCTCACTTTGCCCCCTGCTTTTACGAAGCTTTCTTTTTTAATTCTTTACTTGTTTTTCAGTCTCTGGCTCTTTGTACATGTACCTTCAAATTTTAATTTCACTCAATCATAGCTTCTCATCTTCAGCTCGCTTCACCTTTGCACTATAGTCCCACTTCCTCCCTCTTATTGCTCATCCTTCCCCCTGCCTCGCGCTTCCTTGTTGCACATCTGTCGTTCTCACTCTCTTTCCCTTTTATATAATGACTGTGTATATCTGTATATCCTTCCTTAGAGTGCTACAAGCCAATTGGCAGGTCACATTCTTTGCTCCTCCATCTGTTGGCGTGCTCTCCAATTTCACTTTATTGTCACTTTCATCTCTTTTACTACATTGTTTCCTCTCGTTCCCTATGTCTCCACATTCATCTGTGTTATCACCTCCTTCATTCATCTACGAATCCTTCTCCTCTCATAACTGTCTCCCCTCAAAATACCTAGGAGACCAACGTGGGGTGACTTGATGGCGAAAAGAATTTCCAAAGTTCAAAGCAAAGTTTTCTTGGCAGTGAAATTTAAATTAAGACAACTATTATCTTCTAATAGTTCCTCTGTAGTGTTATGCGCTGCTTATTGCAGCAGCACTTTGCGATAATAGGGGTGTTATCAAAATTCCACTGTGGTAATGATAACGAATATCTTGTGTCTAAAATGTGTCCTACTAATGAATGCAACAGACTGGGGTATTACATCAAACAATTTTCATGTCTTTCAATTTTTATATATAAAATTTAGGTATTCCTCAAATCATAGCAATGGCTCGACATTTTTCTTGGCATGCTGTCATGGAAAGATAAAGTAACAGGTTTTCTGAGTGTTGTTGACCTTCTCATGCAAGCTAGATAAGTTGAAACAATGCATTATTATTATAATAGGATCGTTCTACAAAATAGGGCTTAAAAGTATCATACAATTGCATTTCAGTTGAGATGAACTTTGAGTTGAGAATTCAAATCAAATCAAATATGCTCTTAATTGTGCCACTAAACTGAACAAATTAGCTAATGTTCTCTGGACACCTTTTTTCAGTTTGAGCTGCTTCTCGCTACACCGATAATTGCTTAAATGTTTACCTTTAAATGCCATACATATAAAGCACCTTACGGCTATTTCTAAATGGGTAAGTGTTGCATTCTGATATCTGTCCACTGAGGGGCAGTGTCATGTCACACCAAACATTCAGACACAAACACCCATACACACGTTTACACACAATTTCTTTCAAAGCAGTTGGATACATGGACAGAATGTGGGGAACACACACACACACACACACACACACACACACACACACACACACACACACACACACACACACACACACACACACACACACACACACACACACACACACACACACACACACACACACACATACACACACACACACACACACACACACACACACACACACACACACACTGCAAGCACAGACACATGCAGTTCAGAATAATCTCTTCTTTCTCTGACAGCTCCAAGTGACACTTTACAACACTACGGTCTGAGGGGAGGAAGATGACTTAATGAAGTGTCTGGTAATGAAAGGTGGTCTGTCTCACAAAAAAGGTCAAAGTGGAACAGCCAGAATAGGTTAGTCTCAGAACCAATGTGTCATACATTTGATGTCCCACCCTGCAAAGTGTCCATTTATAGAGTGGCAATTCAGAATGGGACAGACTGTTTCAACAAGAGACATGTACTTATTCAAAATAATGGATTGCAAGAAAACATCCAAAGGTTATTTTCTTTAGTCTTATTACATTAGTTTTTATGAGAGCAGCATGTTATTTTATCTTTTCTTGTGTTGAACCATCTGTAATTTTCTTTAAATGGTGGAATTTGTGTCATTTTTGTTGTCTTTCCTTGTCAAAAACACCCAAATAATGCCTGAAAGTTGTTTTGTTGTAAGGATCCACAAAGCAACTTAATTCCACATAACAGAAAGAGTCCCTCAATCAAAATATAAACAGCGGCAGAAGTTTACATATGATAACTGAAGTTTTTTTGTGTCCTTATCACACAGCTAGAATGTTGTGCTCCTAAAATGCAGACCTACTGATAGGTCTCAGGATCTCTAAAAGCAATCTGGGAGGTTCCCATGATTCAGTGAGCCTCTCTACTCCTCAGCCTCACCCTCCCTCACATTCTCTTACTCTCTCACACTTTTTCATTGTTGTCAGTCATGTCCTGCTATCTTTCCATCTCCCAGCTTTTGGTGTTGTGGGCATGACGATTCTGCTATCTGGAGGAGACTTGATCATGTGTCTGGGCAGTTAGAGGAAGGACCGACCATAAATCTTGCCCTGGATTACCATTCGGATCCTGGTGTGCACAAATACCTTCCTCAATAACATGCTCCTGAACTCAGTCCACACTATCAACTTGCGTTGATTTGGCTCATTTTTGATCACGATTGCTGTGTTCAGTACTTGTAACACCTATTGCTTGTTTACCCATCCTACAGAGAAAGATTGTTCATCTTTAGTTCTCCCAGAAGTTCCTTGATTTTCTTTCCTGCAAAGGGTTACAGAGTTTTTCATGACCCGGATTGACGGTATAAGGTTAGATGCTGCTGTTCTGCATCATCTAACCTTAGACAGCAAAAAACTCACTGACAAATTGTTAATTCTGAATTTGGGCTATACAAATGCAGTGTATATGCTGACTTGGATTCACTGATGGACAATGAAGGAATAAGCCAGTTTCTGGAAAATCAGTGCACTACACAGCATGCATTCATTTCAGACAGAATCCTGTCAACTGTAAAGGTCCAATCTGTAAATACTATGTGGTGGTGATACTACTTGAGACCAAAGAGGAGGTTTGTGGTACTATTACTTGCAGTGTTTGCACAGCAATTTATTGCATTTGAGACATTGGTTTCAGTGAAAGTTATTGTCTGAGCTTTAGATACGAGGACCCCCAGGGTTTTACAGCTACACATAAATTTTGCATGTGTTTAGAGTGCACACACAGCTTACATACACATCTAAACTATGGAATAAGAGTAAAACCCAGCTGTTATGCTTCTTTTTATATATACAGTATATATATGGTTGGGATTCTTTTCACAACTACTTTGTGATGGAATGTTGCATTAAAGTTAACTAAATGTTGCATAATCACACATTATTTAATCTGCATATAAACATGGGAAAATACTCATATGTAGGTCAACCGTAAAACATTTTCAAAAACGCATGTAATAGGGCCTCACAACTATTTAAAACATAATAATCCAGATAAAAGAGGGAAGGTACATAGTAGGACATAGCGTTTGCTGATTTCTGTTATAGCAGCTAAAGCCAATTAATGCAACTGTTGGAGTGTGTATGTCTGGAGATGGTAGACAACCAGCTTCCAGATGTGAAGTGGGCATTATGCCTGTCAGGATCTAAACACAGGAACTTCCCCCTGATGATGGGGATTAATCAAAGTCAGGGGAAAGTCTTCTACATGAATGAAGAGGGTGCATCCCTTTGTGTGCTTTTATTTTATTTACTTTATTGTGTGAGAGGATACACACTTTTTTGGACATTTTTCTGTGTGCATGACTAACAAATTCCTGCATAAAGGCATGGTGTCTCTGCCAATTCCGTTGATTTGCTGTGTGCTGCCTAAAGAAGGAATTCAATACTTCACATCCATTGATGGTGCCCTTTGGGAAGAGATTAATACTAAGGTTATTATGGGAAATATGCAGTTATGCTGGCATGTGCATAGTAACAACTAACCAAAGTGTATGATATTTTTCCAAAAAATTTCAATCTGATTAGAAATCATCATGTGTGTATATACAATAATCACTCAGTCAAAACAAATTTACCACATCCCTAATGATGGTTTTCATATTCAAAGTCTTGCTCATGGACCTTCAAGGGCCCGTGTCAGAAGCAATCAAAATGGGTTTTGCAGACTTTCATGGAAGACTTACAGACTTTGTCATAATCTCAAGGGCTTGGTGCAATTTAAAACTCAGGCTATTGCCCTCTTCTATCAGTTGAGGGCTTTGGTAGGTTAATGGTATTTCACTAACTTTGTCTTAATGCTTTCTTCACTCTTTGATTCATGCCCCAGTGCACTCTTTTTCAGCACTTCCATACTTTCTGCCAGGACATCACGTCCTGGCGTTTATCAATTAATTGCACACTGCTCCTCTGTGCCATCATGAGCCATTCAGATTTTTTTTTTGTTGGGGGGGGTTGCTAAATGAATGATGCATGTCTACTTAGACCTTCCCTTGATAGAGAATGGTAATTACTCACAACCAAACTTTGGCTAGATCTTTGGGTCCTGTGTCAACCAATTGTGACATCAGTGGTCATCAAAGTACACCTCAGCTTCAACAACAACCTGGCATACGTGTAAACTGGGACATTGATCACTGTCCTATTTCTCATGCTCATGCAGGGCATTTCATTTGAGATATTTTTAAATATAAATAAATTGCTGCAAAATCCAAAAGTATGCTGTTGTGTGTTAAGGGAATAGGTGATGCACTTCGTTAATGAAAGTTGTATGAGTAACACAATTCTTACGTCTATGAATTAATATAAGCTACAATTGTCAAGAGCATATATTGTCTTAACTTGGCATAAAAATGAGAGTATATGGATACAGCTGGTTGTTTGCTATGTCAATTTGCACAACACATCTATGTACGCAGTATTCTTCATGGTGATGGTAGCATCCTGGAAAGTCCCTGGTGTTGTTGTTTGTAGAATGTAATGCCACCAAAAACACAAATTTATGTTTTATATTTATGTTGAATAAAATTGTTGTGCAGTGGATAACACTGTCGTCTCACAGCAAGAAGGTTCCGGGTGTGAGTCCTGTTCTGTGCGGATTTTGTATGTTCTTCCTGTGTCTGCGTAGGTTTTCTTCTGGCTCTCCCGTTTCCTCCAATTTTTTTGAATTTTGAAAAAAATTGTCCCCGTGACCCGCTGCGGCGGATATAGCGGTGGTCATATGACAATGAATGAATGAATGTCTGTAGACATGAGTGTGTGCATGAGTTGTTGTTTGTCTTTTGTGTGGTTCCGCGATGCGCTGGCACCATTTCTGGTGTGTCTACCCGCCTCATGCCTGTAAGTCTGCTGAGATAGCTAGCTTTTGTCTATACACTCATAAAATTCTACACATTTTTCAACAAATAGGCTAACAGCAAAGAACAAAGGATTTTCCAAGTTTTTTTTATCAACACCAAATCCATATTTTACCTTGGTGAGAAATGTTTTTCTTTAACTGGTAGGATACACCAAGACTCCCACTGCTGTCACACAGTCTGACATTGCATAGGTCCATGATAGGTTTTGTTGTATTAGAATTTTAGATTTATTTTGCCACCACCATTGATCCACGATGGCTAGAATAATATAGTTTCACAGAGAAGTTCTTTCCATCTGGATAACTTTTATTACTCATTCTGAAGTGGCCTCTAAAGACTAATTTAGAAACAACTTTAGAAGCAGGAGCAAGAGTGCATTTGACTTTGGCAAGTGCTGTAATAAAACAATGGAAATTGTTGGCAATGTTTTGACAAATTACTAAAACACAGAGAAAATATCTATTATTTACAGGGTGACAGTTTACTAATTTCAAATTATATGAATTTTTAAAATCATCACTTACAGTATTGCTTAACTAATTTTGTAATACCTATAGGGGAGGAGATTGATTGTGTCATCTTCTTTGCAAATTTCCCTCTCTTAGAAGTTAGCCCATTAAAACTGAAGAAAGAGATGCTCAACATGGCCTCAGCTCTTCAGAATAACCTGTTAAAGCAAAAGCCATTTTACTGGACTGTGTTCTGCAGTAAAGTTTGGAAGGAAAATGTAATTATTTTATGGAATCTGCTGTTTGGATTCTCATAGTTCTAAGCTCCACGTTCTGTCACATCACTAAAATATATTTCTGTAATTAACATATGCTATTTTTCATATGAAGAATTCTAAGATAACAGACGAGGTTACAGTTGATATTAATATATATTGTTTCACCATTGTATTGTAATACTAGAAACCTAAAGTCCATCAGTTTTCACCAATCCTTTTGAAAGAACGAAAAATATATTTCAAAATTATGAAGAGACTTTTAGTCTGCTTAAATAACTGTCATATGAATGTAAAATGCAGCTACTAATGATGTTCCTTTTCCTGTGTATAGAAAATTAAAATGATCAAACAAAAGTCATTTCAGACATAATGTAAAGGAAATCAGGTCTCTGCTCTTACACTATTTTCACACTGGCTGTGTTGATGGCTTTTGGTCATTTGGCAAGGCCCAGGAAAGAACCCATGAATGCGTGTTGTGTAGATACTGGGGTGAAAGCTATTTTAACCATCTTTTTCTGAAAATGAGAAGAGGGCATTTTCTAACAGCTTCCCTAATACACACACAAAATAACTACAGTACTTCTGTGAAAATTTGTGGAGGGTTGGGCCACAGGTAAGGAGAGGAAAAAATTAACATTTTTTTTCAGGCAGTTTGGCTTTGGATGGGTTCCGTTCTAATAATTTCTATTAAATTTGATATTTACTAATCAATTTCCTTGGAAGAAATTTTACAATCTTAAACAAAACAAAATTAGCATTATTCAAACAGCAAGTTGCTTAGAAATGAAATGGGTACGTTATGTTTCACATAAGCCAGTGGGAATTTGTGGGTAATTAGGTAATAGGTCATTTGGATGCATGCATACATACAGGTGTCTTCATAGCATGGAAATGATGCACACAGACAGAAGAAACAGGTTATATAGTTTAGTTGTGTGTTCGTTTTTGGTTGTAAATAGAACTCTAGACTCCAATACCATCCCTACTTGCCAATGGGGCAGTCGAAAGACACAAGGGCAAAGATGTGGAGAGATAAAAGTAAGTGACAGCAAGGGACACAGAGCACATTTTGTGCCATGCCTTCTGATTATTGTAACTGTTTTGATTAATTAAGTTGTAATTAATAAATCAGTAGATCTTTCTTTGTGATTGGCTTAGGTGCACATTGTGCTCCAGGTACTGTGAACGTTTCTCTCTCCCTGAATTGTAAGAAATCATTTTCTCTGTGTATTGATTTTCAAATTATTTACTGGCTAACAGCAATGAGGATGAAAACAATATTGAGAATAACATAATGAAAATTACTTTAATCGTGGCAATGAGCATAATAACAATGACATCACTGGGGCTGCAGTTGATATAAAAGTCAGGCCGCTCTAAGTTTGCAGACAAAGATTCGGAGTGACTCTCTCTCAACGACAGTGATCCAAACAACAATACTGATGATAGGTGACATGAAAACATAAGTACTGTGCATGGGATTGATGGTGAAGTCAGTCATTCTAAGAAAGAGTACCATTTCCTAGAAGATCAAGGAAAAGGGAGTAAGAGGAGGGAAATGAAGATGAGGTACGCAACAAACAATCAGTTGCAGAACCAAAGATTACAGCAGAAAACAATTAGTACATCTAGCTTATTAATCTAAATTTCCTATAGACATAAATGTAAAGCACTTTTGAGTATGATGAAAAGTCAGTCAGTCAGTCATTTTCATATTACCACTGCTACATCCGCCACAGCGGGTCACGGGGAGCTGGAGCCTATCCCAGTCGCATAGGGCGTGAGGCAGGGGACACTCCGGGCACGACGCCAGTGCACCTCGGAGCCACACACAAAGACATACAACCACTCACACACACACTCACTCCTACGGGCAATTTGGGACCGGCCAATCGACCTGAAGTGCATGCTTTTGGAGGTGGGAGGAAACTGGAACCCGGAGAGAACCTACGCAGAGCATGCGAACGCCGCACAGAGCGGGACTCGAACTGGGGTCCGCCGTGTTTTGAGGCGACAGCGCTAACCACTGCACCACCGGGCCGCCCTTATGATGAAAAGTGATATATAAAATTCGATGTATTGTCATATTATCATGCACCCAATATCACATGAGTTTCCCACCACTTCAACCTAGAATACCTTGCCACCTCCATTAATGTTCTCCCATCAGAGGTTCCTTTCATGAGTCATCATAATATTGAGTTCCACTCCTCAATCAATCAATCAATCAATCAATCAATCAATCAATCAATCAATCAATCAATCAATCAATCAATCAATCAATCAATCAATCAATCAAGTTTTGTTTATATAGCGCTTAATCATGTTCCTCACTACCACTAGTGTTAAGGTTCCCATCTTCCCTTTGTAATTTACTTCCTGCTGGGACTAAGCACCATAGAATATACAGTGCGCCCTTGTTCTTTGCGGAAACCAGAAACCACACGCGATTAATTACTTCCATGATAGAGCAACAAACTATTTATCTTATTATTTACTGTAATTTAAACGTTTCTGACATCTCCCCATACCTATATTAAACGATCTTCTATCTGTATTAACTTTTCCCACACTCTTATCAACTTTTTAAAGCACTTCTCGTGTCTCACGTAAGTCCGAGACTCACCGAACATAGCACACTTCTGGATGCCGTCAGCCAATAGAATGAGCGTACGGTATCATGTGACTGCCTACCAAAAATACACGATAAGATGAAGTCGCGACCGTTCATGTGCGAGGACGCACTGTACATCAGTTCACAATAAATATATTTTTCTTTTATTCTATTGTTCCTCGTCATTCTCTCCCAACTGAAATTGAGACCCACGGCTGGTGTGTTTGAATGCATGGTGTAAGAAAACTCTTTATTATTAATAAACATGAAAATGTTTATAGATTTGTTGTTGTTGTTGTTCTCAAAGCTTCACATTTATACTTTAACAGCGAGTTAATGTTCCAAAATCATGACAAACCATTCTGAATTCTAAAGAATCCCGTGAACCCCTGCTTGCTTTTTTGCAGATATCTGCTCTGGATAAGAGCATCTGCTGATACTTAAAATGCAAATGATATTCACAATGGCCCAGGGTAGAGTGCAGCTCAGCCCTGATTTTGTATTTGGTTTGGACGTATGGAAATATGTCATAGATGTGAAGTTGAGTACAGACGGTTTGAGAAAGACAAGCAGGTCTCTGTTCTCCTGTGGAATGTATTTTCAGGCAATCTGCTTGATGGGGTCTGCAGTTGTGTTTGTGAACGGTTTTCTCTACAATGTAAGAACTTGGTGCTGAAAGTTAAATGACGCACGTGTGGATGCCCATATGGTATAAAAAACACAGCTGATAATAGTTACTGTTCTTCACTAAAACGCTTACAAACAGAGAAATATTGCACATGTGTAACACAATTACTAGACTCAGAAAGCATAGCAACTCCTTTAATATAATGAATGAGTATGCATCCTCCCTCCTTTCTGATCTTTTATGTGACAATTTTGCCATCGAACTCTGAAAACCCAAAGATTACTGTAATCACATGAATATTCTCTACTCCCATATTATGGGCATTATATTTGTGACCCCTAAAATGAGAGAGCAGCGATCACTTAGCAACCCATACCAACAATGAAAATCTCCAATTGAAGAGGCTCATACTGGCATATTAGTTGGGAATGTGTTTTTAGTTTCTGCCTGCACAAATTGCATTGTTGGAAAATAGGTGAGGCGCCAGGCAGATGGTTCAAATTGATTGTTCTATTCATATAGCAGAATGTCTGAACAGTTAATCCTAAAATACACTGCCAATGCCAAACGTTGTCTGCTTCTGGCAGTACAGTATTGTTAAGTCTATATGCAAAGATCAAGCCATGCATTCACTGTTTAATCAGTGTTGATTGTAATATAAAACTTGTATAAAACAACCCATATGTGTGCTCAAGATATGGCACCACAAAGTAGTTTATTGACAAAGAACTTAATAAAATGCATTTTTCAAATTACAATAAGATTTAAAAAAAAACTGTTCTCAAGAAACATTTATTGTGTAGCAGTATTTACTTGTTTATTACTTAAATATTTATTTAGTACTAATAGTATGAGCAGTACTACCACCACTAGTGGTGATAAGTGTCATTCATATCCGTTAATTGGGACTCAATGTTTAAAAAGGAGTCAACATGGACAGACTAATCAGAACAGAGGAATAAGATTATTGGAGGGTCAGTTATTTAAACAATATCAGCTGGATATGCTGGTGTTTAAATTAGCAAAGCTTGTTAGGTTTTGATCACTTATCTTATCAATAAGACATCATCCCAATCCAGATTTCTCATTTTCAAATGTGGACCAGTTTTTATTCCTTTTTCTTCTTGTTTTTTGGTGAATTTCCACATTAGACACCTTTGTATTTTACGTTATTCCCGACACACTTACATTTTGATGTATTTATTGTGCGCTGGCGGTGGTAAAACAGCAAAAAGTTTGCTGAAGAATACCAATATGTGCTCTCATATGTTACACATGAATCCTACAGGATGAGTTTATCTGTAAGAAAGGCTGTGAAGTTCTGATAGTTTGGAATTTCTTCTTCTGGTTCATTATACAAACCACTTTTCATCCTTACCCCCCAAGTTTGTGTATACCTGTGGGATTACCCCTTTACTCACATGCTAACATATTTGAGGGCTCCAAATGTCGGGGCCACAGAGTTCAAACAAGTCCCAGACCCCAATAAAGCTCCTTGAAGGAAACTTAGACTCATCAGTTCTGCATAGTCTCAGCTTTCTTGACAGTTTTTGAACCTGTCATATGCATGTCACATCAATAAAGTGCATTCAGTGGGGAGCAGAAGCAGGAACGTGGCATCTACAATGGGGTGCCATTGTCCCTGGTGTAAGAAGACAGGGGTTCAGAGAATGGCTTGTTCTTATGAGATCCAGTTCTGTTTTTCTATGTTTGTGCTTGGAGACTGAGTCAATCACCATTAGCTGATGTCAGCCTCATCTGCTCTTTGCTGCTCCCTCTGGTGCTTACCATTCCTCCTTCTTGACCACCTATTAACAAAGACAGCGAGATAGTGTAACTAAATACAAGTTGCAATAATAAAGGGATTTACACAGGAATTGGGGTCAATCAAGAAGAAGCTTTTCTCTTCTTCTTAACTTGCATGGTGATTAATGAGCAAAGCAGATTTTATCTACTTTGTTATTAACTTCTTTCCCTGCATGACACTTGTGCTCCCTCTCCATCTTCCTCTCACACATTCTCAGAGTCTTACCTCATCTAATGAAGATGTGCCTCCAATTTATTTAAAATACTTTCAGTCTTTTCTCTCTCTCCAAAAAGCTTCCCTGATGGTACATTTTTTTTTAAATAAGCCTGATTTCTTCTATGCTCATTTTCTCCTTTTTAAAATCCCATGGTTTTTAAAAATGCATTTCACATTTTCCTTTACCTGGCCACTCAGGCATAGATAAAGTGATTTACAAATTTACAATTTACAAAGTGTCTGATCTGTTGCAATCTACTTGAAGCAACACATTCAAGTGGTGTCAGCCAGAAAGTTGAGCACCATAGCATCACCGTAAATCCCTTATAAAAGAATGTAATTTCCTTATTATAAATTTTGATACTTTCTGACCAACCATCCAATAAATGTATATTGATTCTTTCTCAATCCTGATTACTGTACAGGCATAAAACAAAATACAAATATCTATATTCTGAAATGGGAAAAATGATTATCCATGAGTATTTGGATTCCCATCACTCATGAAATCTCATTTATTAATTTATTGCCTTTAGAGGGACACTAAATAAGATATCTACTTCACAAAAAATCCATCATAACTTTCAATTGATTATCTCTTAAAATCAGGCTTGTTTTCCAGTTAAATTATATCTATTTTCTATTGCTTACTTTTACTAATTCAAATTAACATTTACTGTTCCAAATTGCACACACAGCAGATCACTAAAATATCACAAGGTGATATAAAAGTTATTGATAATGCCATTTACTCAAAGATAAATGATCAAAGCGTTGCTTTCAAAAAAAGGTTTGGTCCTGCATTGCTACAACTCTAAACCTCTTCAAAGCTATAGCACTAATTACAGTCTTTACTCATCTGTAACTAGGAGAGGCTGCGTACTAATCATATGCTGCCGTATATGGCTGCACATGATAGATGTCGCATTAAGTAGTGCTTGTGTATCACAGCTAAAGGTAATTGGTGTGGAAAGTTTTGATTGGATTATTGATATAAATTTAATTCCCTCTTAGCTATATAGAAGTCAATAATGGTGATAAATTAGTCATAATGACTTTCTAGGGACCTCAGTGTTTATACGATACTATAGAACTCGTCATGATGGTCTAAATTCTATCCATCTGGTGCCGTGTCTTTCAAAATGACTTACATTTATTTGGAAATAAATTGTTTAGTTCAACTTTGAATGCTGTGTGACAACTTCACACACTCTCTCTCCCTCTGTCTCACTGTGAGTTTCTCTCCAGTTCTGTGTCTTAGGTTACAGGGTAACTCGAGCTGGGTTAGTGTGTGGCGTTCTTCAATCCCCCAGAGGACCTCAGCTCCATGTTGTGGTTTCCATCATTTTTGTGGAGAGTTGGAAAGACAGTGACCATGTGTATGTGCTGTTCAGAGCAGATTTCTAAATTGGATAAGAGTTGCTCATTATTTCTTAAACATGATGATTCTCACATTTTGCTGTGAGTGTGTCAGCCAGGATATGCTTGACAAATGTTGACAGATTTAAACATTGGTGCAATTAATACCAGTGGTTCCACATCAACATATGAAATCATTTATTCTTTCTGACATTGAACAATTTCACTCAATTTTTGCTTACATTGCTTATATACGTAGTAGTAAAGTCCTTCTATTCTTTTTAAGTTGAAGTATTTGCAAAATATGCCACACAGTTTGATTACTGATCTTTCATATGGCTGACAATAATTTTACTACACATGTTGTTCATCATGGGCGGCAAGTTGTGCAGTGGGTAGTGCTGTCGTTTGAGTCCTTTCTGTGTGAAGTTTCAATGTTGTCCTCATGTCTGTTGGATTTCTCCGGGTTCTCTTGCTTCCTTCCACTTTCAAAAACATACAATTTAGATAGATAGATAGATAGATAGATACTTTATTAATCCCAGAGAATAGGTGAACTGATTACTGTACTCTAAATTGACTGCGATGTACGCATTCAGAACATATCTCTCCTCTCTCCTGTAGTCAGCTGAGATAGGCTGCAGCAGACCTGTGACCCACCAAGTGGAAAATGCAGCTGTATACAATTTGATTACAGTCATCTTGTGTACAAGACGATAGATGAATAGTTGGATGAATGTTGTTCATCGCTGATCTCAGCCTCTTACCATCTATATCATGCAGTTGATATTGGGAGCTTTACTTAAGTCTTCATCAATAAAGCATGAGTAGGAAATGAGGCAGCAATGAAAAATACACTCTGGCCTTTTTTGTAAATTGTAGAACAGACTGGGGGGAAGGGGGTGCGTCCACTTTCCTTTTTTAGCTTGACATTAAACTTTTCATTTTTCATTACATCTGCTCCATAATGAATCTTAAGTATAATATTTAAGATTTGATATGTCTTTACTAGGAAACATAGTCATGACAATACAATCATACTTCCATTCAATAATAATATTATCTCGACCATATTTGCAGATTGTAAATGCAGGATATCTGAAACTTCTCTCTGGATTTTTTAATTTTATTGTTCTTTTTCACTGCTGATGAAGTGGAAATTAATAGTCACACAGTTCATTTTACCTAAAGAAATTAGTGCATCCCTGGGATGCACTAGAAGAAAAATTTGTGCATCCAAACATGACATTTATGCATCCCAAAAGTTATAACAGAATATATAGTAGAAGTGTAAGCCTGCCAATAGTACAATATTAAATCTAAACTGTTAATTTTACTGATTTTATTAATAACAATGTCATAACTGTTTAAGAAAAAAGAAATAAATATTGAAAATTATATAATAGTTTTATCAAAATGTTAAAGTCATCTAAAAAAACAGTTTTAAAATAAAGAAAGATGTAATGCAGTTTTTTTTTTCACTTATACTTTTCACTCAATAGTTTTCTTTGCTTTTAATTCATATATTGTATTCTCCTGTGGACTCAAGCTAACAGAGCCTTAGCCACACAAATTTTAGTACTATCTGTCAGTAATATCTGTCTCTTTTTCTTCATTAACTTTTGATTCATTTGGTTTTTTCCAAGAATGCATTCATTGCTCTGTCACTTCCTTTTCTTTAACTTTTGCATCTTTTTTAGAGGCATGGTGATAATAAATCAATCAATCAACTTTTATTTGTATAGCGCTTAATCACATCAGCAGGCATTTCAAACCACTTTCACAGACAGAAACCCAACAGGACCTAACAGGGGGTAACTAACTCCTCGCTTTCACGTGTAAAACAAGGTGCATGTGAAACAAGACTCACACAGGTGAGTCTTGTGACGAGAAACTCGACCGAGAAACACAAGATCAAAACATAATGGCAATTTCCGAGTTCGAAATTTAAGTGGTGAGATTAAAAAATTGTGAATGTTTTTGTTGAATGGAGTTGCATTTTTCCCAATATTATATAGTGGAAAAAGTTAGGATAGATTTTTTTTTTATTATAAGTATTTAAGGCTTGCGTCCCAGGGACGTCCATAGGCGTTGTCTGATGATCGTGCATCCCGTCAAAATATGTGTGTGTCAAAGACACAAGGACGCACGGAAAAGAGAACACTAGTCACACAGTAACTTTTCTTTTCACTGATTAATGGTTCTCCATTCAAAAAATGAAGCATATTAAGAAAAGACCATCTACCCATCCATCTTCTTGTAGACGAGATAAATGGAATCATCTATTCTACAGCTGTTTATCCTCCTTGAGGGTTACAAGTGACAGGTGACCATGGGTGAGAAGGGGGGTACACCCCTGACAAGACGCCAACTCATTGCAAGGGCATGCAAGAGACAACTATAACCATACACACTCACATTCACGCCTATAGGCAATTCTGTAGGAGGGGGAAGCAGTATAACCAGGAGAGAACAAATACGGACATAGTTAGGAATCATACCTGGGACATCCTTGCTGTGAGATGACAGTGCAACCTGCTGCACCACCATGCTGCCTATGAAAAAACTGTCTCAGCTGAAGAGGTTTAACCATGCAGTGCCCTGGACAGAATCTGAGTAAAATGTGTTGTTAAGGAATATTTTCAAGAAGCAAACACTTAATTTCTGGTGGTGGTATCTGACATCTGAGTCAATCAGAATTGTCTTGTTGTCAGCCACTTACTTGAATGAGAGCCTGGGCAACAGGCTGTTACTTCTAATAAGTTAGGGACATTCTGTCAAGTTTTATTTTCTCTGAAGGGGGACACTGTTAGCATCCTCCATATGTTCATCTGAAGATATCTAGCAGCAGCAGCTGTCTGAACATCACCTTAAATTAAAAGTGTTTTGCATCAATGAAGAACTGTGATAGGCTTATTGAAAAGGTCTGAGGGTTTCTATGGCTATTATTTAAAAACATACTCTTTTTTGATTTTTCAATAAAAACATTTTTTTAATTAGTCTATGGAGTGCAGTTCAGGTGATCCATTCAAGTGAAGTTTGTAGAAACTGATTAACAACAGTTGTGCAAAGTTAATAGTGATTGGCTCTTTCACAGCTGTGTGGCTGATAACATCCAATAATAATCTTGCACACCTCAGACATTGGAAGTGTTTGGCTTCAAGTCTAGTGATGAAGTTTATGTCAATGCTGCAGGCTACAGCTGGGTTCACAACCCCAATCTCCTTCCTTTGTGCTACAGTGCCTTGTCTTGTCGTGGAACAAATGGTTACTGGGGGAATGGGCTCTTTCAGGAAAATCCAAGTCGTTGCTCGGATTATTTGAGAACATCCTCAAACAGCGGTACTGTATTAACTGTATTATTATTATTGTTATTATATTATTAATACAAATAATAATAGTAACAATATTATTATTAGCAGTAGTAGTAGTAGTAGTAGTAGTATCAGACTTGGTGCTAAGGTTTGCTGTGAAAATATCCTAAATCCCTGGGGACTTGAACATCACATGACATGTGTAAGACAGCAGCAGCCTCAATACTGCCCACCTTTGTTGTGGTCATCCTTGAAAAATCAAAGTTCTCTGTTGAGTCTGTGGTTTGCAAGGTCAAGGACTCGATTGTGGCTTTTCTCTCATAGGATTAAGACAGCAGAATACCCTCCTTATTTTTCAAAATGGGTGACATGTTAAGCCGGGAGGTCCTTCTGTGATCTTGTGATCACAGTTTTTGGGTCAAAGTCACAGGCTACTGACTCACTCATGGTTAAAATAAGTTTAACATCTTGACCCCTTGTGCAAACAAACACATCTAGATAAAAGGTAATGCTTTGTTGCATAAACAGTATTTTAGGAGTACTGCATACCTTTCCCCCACTCTTTTTTCTACATCTCATGTATATCTACACATACTCTATGATGGGTTTTTCCCATTACTCAGGGGAATATATTGTGATACGATGGAGTATAATGGCAAAGCAGAATTAATGAAAATACTATGATGACCATAACTTTAAATCTGATTATTACCACCTAGATTGTTTGGCTGTTTTACAGAAATCTTCAGAGGTAATGGATTATGCAAAAGTTCACATGCACAGACAAACGCAAGGAGATCAATAAAGTAAATTTGTTCTTCTTTTTGTTAACGTCTAAGTAAGCCAAAAGTCATGATAATTAACACTAATACATCTGTAGATACCAAAAACCTAACTTCTTCATGAAAACTAATGATCATGATTCAGGCTTCGATTGCTGAAACTTCAGCAATGAACATAGATAAAATTAGACGCCTGCAATACATAGGCCAAACCCCAAAACAAAACATATATCCATTAAATTACCTAAAGGATTTCCTCTATTGTGCTTGTTTCATGTTGATGTTCTGCCAATGGGAATGACTCCTTCCATGCGCTATGGTTTCTGCTACTGCGAACACGTCTGCTAGTTAAGCTCATCAGATTCACGGTCTCCCTTCAAATGCTACCCCACAAATACAGCAGATAATCCAAAAAATCTGAATCTTAATAATCTCAGAAGTGTGACTTTCTAGCGTGAATGATCAAACAGGCATTAGCAGGGACTGAACCCCAGTGAGGGACATTTCAGCCTGCCTTTAACCCTCTGTGCACTGTTTTGGTGTTTGAGTAAGTCATGCCAGTTAACAGGGTGTACATGTATTTCTGTTGTACACAGAATGAAAAATATCTGTTGTATGTATGAGTGGCTATCAGAGAGGTGAGTTTAATCTGCACTACTCAACAGCTGTGTTTAACTCCCTATCTGTCAGCAAAGTTAATAAAATCCATCCTCCTAATGGCATTCTAGCAGTATGTTGCATTTATGCAAGGGGTCTCATCTATCTCTCACATGCAGACAAATGGTGCTGATCAGGTGGCATGGATATACGTAGAGTTTCAGCAGAGATCTGTGTAGATTCATCATCCATTGTCATTTTGAAATAATTTATGAGTGACAGCAGAGGTATGATCAGAGATATAGCAAAGTAAATCAGTTTCCCAAAGGTCACTGGCAAGGTCTGGGGGAGGGGTCCTTTATAACAGATTTTATCGACATCCTTCAATCTTATTTGTGTGTGCTCGTGTGTGTGTGTGTGTGCTCGTGTGTGTGTGTGTGTGTGTGTGTGTGCTCGTGTGTGTGTGTGCTCCTGTGCGTGTGTGTGCTCGTGTGTATGTGTTAGTTTCTGTGCATGTGCGTTGAAAGTGACAGCAGAAGTGGCAATTGAGAACAGAAAGAAAGGCATAGGAATAAGGATAAAGAAATTACACAGCATGTAAAAAGAAAAATTAAAAATATTTACAGTATATAGCACCTGTCAAAAACAAAGTAAGCAAAAACAATAAATGTAAGATTCAATACATGATTAAAAAAATTAAACAATCCAAACAAATATGAATGATAAAAGTCCACTTTAAAAAAATATTCAATGTCTAATAATTGATCTGCCTCAGATCTCAGGCAAGTACATTTGTTGCAGTTTCTCAAGGGAGCCGCCAAGGCTCGGTCACCTTGTATGACCAGTCGAGATTTTAGACTCGGTAGTAGGGCTCTGCTGGATGATCTCAGGAAGTGATCAGGCTCATATGGAGTTAGCAGGTCACTGATATAAGCAGGAGCTTGACCTTTCAGGACTTTAAAAACAAGGAGGAAAGTCTTACCTCCACAACCAGGGGATAAGACTTTTCATTCCAGACATTTTCAAAGCACCCAGACTGGAGGATAGACATTTTTTTTGTTTAATGCTGTGAGCACTAGGGCTGGTTGGGTCATTGTAATGACTCTAGATTAGGAGTCATGTTGCTGTTTGGATATCAATTTTTTTTAATTCAGTTGGACAGGTCATAATGTGGGAAACATCAGTGGTGCCAGATTTTATCAGGACATGGAGTAGGTTCTGATCCCTATTATAATGACAGTTTATGCCAAAACTACACAGGATTTGCCCCAGGTGTAGATTATAAACAGGGAATAAGAGGAGATCTAAAATAGACCCCTGGGGCAGACAGTAGACAGTTACCACCAGATCAGTTTATTTACAATAACTGTTAAGATCTTTCCTTTGTGGAACAAAATATGTGTGTGCTGTGGCATGCTCAGTTTGTTCATCTGCTTCGATGTTCTGAGTAGAGAAAAGAAACCACAACTGTGTGGTGAGACAGAACAACGAAAGAATTTAGACCACTGGTGGAGGTCAGCCTAATTCCTCTTCCCTATCCTGGCCTTGATTCCCTTTTCTCACAAGTGTGACTGCAATTTGCACGCTGTCTTCATGTTCAAATTTACGACCTCTCCTAGGTCTGCTAAAGAAAGAGGGGATTGAAAGCAGAAGGATCCAGTGGGCCCCATCAAGCCGAGTTCCTCTAAGTGCCACTTAATTGATGCCAGATCATCTCTAAATGCATCGGGAGGTGGAGGAGGAGGAAGATCACTGCAGAGTAACATACTCCATACGTTCATGATGTGGAATTAAACATTAGCATGAAAATCCTAGAGCCCATCCTCTGCACGGAGGACCCGCTGCATGGAGACAATCACACCACTAATACAGTGTGTTCATGAGCACAAGGGCTTTCTCACAAGTGTCAGTCTCTGACTGTAGCGAGAGTAAGTAGGGTGTTGACCCCATCTATCCCTGGAGAGCATATGGATGCAATCACATGGATTTAGAGAGGGAGAGATAAAAATCATAAGAGCCCATATAGAAGGAAAGAGAGGGGAATACAAAGAGATAAAGAGAGGAAGAATTAGACTAAGAGAAGAGAGACAGAATGGCATTTGACATGTGTGTTTGGAAGACAAAAATCTCTGCAATGCAATGTTCTTCCTTCCATTTATGGAGTTGTCTGACGAGGGTTTTGTTTCAGTCAAGCTCTGATGGTTTCCTCACTCGCTCTTGTTAGGTTAGGGATGATTACGATCACTTTGATTCTACTTTTTGGATATGGTCAGAAGCTAATTAGCACAAATATAGCACGATCCTATCTTCATCTGAATCAGAGGACGCAACAACTTGAAAGTACTGTCCAAATGTATTTCATGTTTAGGGAGATTTGCTTTCACAGTGAAAGCAGGAGAGAAGAATGTTCATTCCGATGTTTAATACATCAATTCAGGCCAGCCGTCATTTCCAATCTGGACTCTGTCTGCTATGTTGTCACACACGCAGCTGGTCCACATCCTTCTATTGTGATTCTCTTCATTTAGTCGGATAAACATCTGTATATTCTGAGAGCCTATTATATGCAATTTGCTTTTCTACACGGGATGCGGACACTGGTAATTCTCATTGAAATTAACTCATGCTTGCTTCTTTGCAGCTGCAGACTTCACAGTGCACTTGAAATATAAGTTGTTTGATTGACTGGCAAAGCAGTTAAGAGAGAGATACCTTAATTAGTGTAAACATACTGTACTTTAAGCCATATGTATGCCATATACGCTTTTAAATTAGTTCACAACTATATGCAATATCCATTCACTCTAAACACTGCAAACAATCTTTTTGATAGTGTGTT
Organism: Antennarius striatus; assembly: GCF_040054535.1. Classification (NCBI taxonomy): domain Eukaryota; kingdom Metazoa; phylum Chordata; class Actinopteri; order Lophiiformes; family Antennariidae; genus Antennarius; species Antennarius striatus. Next base: position 16,269,315 of record NC_090782.1, on the reverse strand, counting down.
TTATTTTACAATTACACAAACCTTAATTTGTCTGTCAAAGAAGTTTTAATTATATCCTGCCACATTTAATGAAGCACTCATCCTTTCTGACCTCCACCCACATTTCAAACTTGTCTCTATCCTTAAGTAGTACAGCTACAGCAATGAAGTAAGGTATTTTCTTAACTGGAAGTACAGCATCTCTCTCTTTTTTTCTTCTTCAAAAAAGTGACTCTTGGAGTTATTTGCATGTCATAGTTCTACAGAGAAAATCGATGATGCTAATTAGCGTTCCAAAGGCAGACTTTGCAGTGTGCTGATTACTCTGAACTAAGTGCCAACGGATTAGGATGGACTTGCCTCACAGACTCATGACGCAGAGGAGCTATTAATTAGAAAGGTTTTGTGTATGTGTGTGTGTGTGTGTGTGTGTGTGTGTGTGTGTGTGTGTGTGTGTGTGTGTGTGTGTGTGTGTGTGTGTGTACGAGTGTGTTTGTCCACTTGCACGTTAGAATATATCATGCAGCATTATTTTGCCTTGTCTTTTTTGTTTGAAAGCCTGGACCAATAAATACTGAGCCGTACGGAGCGCGACTGACACATGCACTCCTGTATGTTGATGCATTGCAAACATTTACTTGCCAGAAACAGCTGGGTCAAGCTGAATCCCACCAAAGTAATGCTCAGGAGGAGAGGTGTGTTTACATAGGTGATTATCGCTTTGACCTCTCACCCTATGCAGGGCCATTTATAATCCAAACAAAAAGAGGCACCCTGATTTTGTAGTGCTTCACAACACACCTCTCTTGAGTAAAGAGGGTAGCTCTCGACTCCTCCAAAAAGCACCTTGCTACCTTTAAGGTCACATGTTTCCCATTGACAATAGTTAGCTTCTATCGAGCCATATTTCCGTTAGCCTCTGATTCAAACCAGAGACAAAAGAGAATCCCTTTCTTTCCCATAAATTCTATTTTGCAACAGCAGAAATGTCTCCCTTCAACCTTGTTTCTCCATAGCTTTCCAGAATGGGCACTGAAAGTTATTTTTCACTCCATTTTCACTATTGGGCCTTGAATGCCTGACGTGTGGGGCGATGCATGACTGGAAATGAGAGGTGGCATGGTTTCCTTACAAAGCACAGTGAGTTTATATAAGTATTCACACTAGCTAAAGATGATTTGGCTTTTGAATAAGGCTTGGATTTCATGGACTTCTTTAGCTTACCATCTGCCCTTCCTATTGAATTAGAGAAGGCCTAACATATTTGATAATGCTGCTTTACAAGGATTGACCGTGTATTTCAAATGTATACCTTTGGTTGTTTGTGTTAATTTTGTCCACAAAAGTCTGATCACACACAGTATGCATTGTCATAAATGCATGTAGCCATCCACCTTACCTCAAATTCTGCACTGCAGCAATGTCTAAGCCTGAAGATTTCACAGATGTTCCTATATCAAAGTGTTTGTTTACTGAAGATTAGATTTCATTTAAAGAATACATTTTTTCTTTTATCGTAAGTCAGTTAAAATTTTTTGTCATCAGTTCACGTACATTTTCTTTTTAACCTCAGTAGTTAAAGCTGAGGTGTGTGGAAATTCCGTATTCTTGAGAATAGTGCTGTCTATCAGCACACTGTTCCAATTACAGATTAAGGCTCCAACATTTTCTTCATGCATTTAAACCCCCACATTTAACTTCAATGCAAAAAATAGCTATTCCTGGCACACCAATAGTTATTCAAATTGCAGTTCCACAAAAAACACTTCAAGTTTGGTGGTCAGGTGAAGATGGAATTGAATTTGTGAAATGTATGAGTCTGCAGAATGCAAATGATTCAGATGAGAAAAAAACAAACACTTGAGCTAGAAATGTGTTGATTTTCTCCTTTGATGGATTATAGAGAAAACTGAAAAGGAAATAAATTGTTTACCGCTAGAAATTCTGATTTTTATACACATACCTACAACACACATATAAAATTCAATCCAATATGTATGCAGTTCACTTCAATGGTGTTAAATTTACTCAAATAAAATTATTCCAGAAGTCTCATTTAAACCTAGTGCAGCAAAAACAAACAGAATAGCTGATCAGTCTCACACAGCTCCCTTTAAAAACCAGGATACATTTGTTACTGTAGTGCATCCCTGTGGTGGAACTTTGAGCAAGAGTGGATGAACTTCTTTTTGGTTGTGGCTCTGCGATCTTGGGATCTTTATAAGCAGAATGAGATACTTTTTGATGTCTCTCTGCAGCTGCAGTCCTTGGTGAGGTAGTGAATCTATAGAGAATTGACTTCAGCACCCACAGAGAGGGAACAGATCTGTGTCACAAAAAAGGGAAGCGGTCAATGCAAAAAAAAGAAGCAAAACTTTAATTGTTTTTGAAGCAAAACACATTAGGCCACAAAAAACATGATCTCTTAATTTTTGAAATGTCTCACTATCGTCTCAGATGGTGGGTATTAAGTTGAAGACAATATTTCCATTTTAGGAAGAAACAACACAGGATGACAGTTAGGAAAAATATTTCACAAAGGTTGCCTCATTAAGGCCACCTTAAAACAAAATACAGATTTCTTATAGGCCATGCACAAAGGATAGGCCCCTACAGAGATACTTATTCATTTTCCTGGGGCTTGCATTGAAGCTTGCTGTGTGTTGGTACACTTGAGCCACCACTGTGTTGTCTGGAGATTCAAAACCCGCTGAGTGTTACAATACATCTCAGTATGTGCAGCTATTTAATAGAACAGTTCATTGCTCTTTGTATGGTTTTTGTGGAGGTTCCTATGTGTGTGTGTGTGTGTGTGTGTGTGTGTGTGTGTGTGTGTCTGTGTGTGTGTGTGTACATGTGTGTGTGTGTGTGTACATGTGTGTGTACATGTGTGTATGATGGGGTTGACTTTGTTTGGCAAAGGTCGTGATGTGGTTCCTGTCAGGTCATGGCGTGTTTACCATCAGAACATGAAGGGGAAAAAAAAAGAAGAGAGAAAGATGGGGGGGGTGCAGAGAACATTAGTGGACAGCAAAGGGAATAAAAGATTTTTCTGGATGTTTATTTGAACACGGCACAGAAGAGAAGGAGGTCACTGTGGGGATTAAAGGTGGGAGGTAATAAAGTCAAGATGTAGTCAAAGCCCCCCTACTGAGTTAGGTCGCTTTATCTAAGGCAGGCCCCTAGAACTGAAACATGGGGACACAATTCTTCTATTCACAGACTGGACAGAATGATAGCCAGCCTAAGTACATTATCACACAGGCATATATATTTAGGTTTAATTTATGTGGTAGTTACTGTATTAATAGCAAGTCGGAGAGAGGTCAGAGGGAATTGATTTTAGAACGCTGCTCTTGCAGAATGATTAATGGCAAGAAATGTAAACCACTCATAGGATGTTTAATCTATGTTAGCACCAAGTCTCTTTGGTTCTTCAGTCACTCCACTGCCCTGGCTCCAGACTGAAATTTCTCCACAAATTTGGGATGAATTGTCATGCAATTTTCTACATATTTTTGTTGTCTGAAGGTGAATCCTAATGACCTGTAAACTCACTTTGCTTCTGTCGTGCCACCAACAAGTCGACAATGTCTATTATTGTGTGACTTTTTTCAAAATTGATTATGCATGGGTATCAGAACAGATCAGATTAAATGAACACTGGAAAACAATGCGCAGCAAATTTAAAGTAATTAACTGTCAGCAAGTCTGCCTGAAAGGAACTGTGCTTTATTATTATTCTGATTATTTTTACTACTACTACTACTACTACTGAAGCTTCCCTTCAGTGGTCGCCACAGCGAATCAGTTGCCTCCATCTAACCCTGTCTTCTGCATCCTCTTCTCTCACACCAACTACCTTCATGTCATCTTTCACTACATCCATAAACCTCCTCCTGCCTTGCAGTTCAAAACTCAGCATCCTTCTACCAACAATATATTCACTATCTCTCCTCTGGACATGTCCAAACCATGTCAGTCTGGCCTCCTTGACTTTATCTCCAAAACTTCTAACATGTGCTGTCCCTCTGATGTACTCATTCCTGATCCTATCCATCCTGGTCACTGGTCCAGCTCTGTCTCCTGTCTTTTCCGCAGTGACACTGTCACTAGAGTTTTGAACTGCCAGGTAGGAGGCCTAGAGGAAGACCAGGCCAGAGGAGCTCTAGCCGCCATACCCCAACACTACAAATCCCCCCAGCGAGTCCCAAACGGGAGACACCGCTAAAACCTACCAGGGTGACCGCTCACACAGGTAACAGATATAAATTCATGGGTGGATCAACACTTCAAACCTACATATATAAACGCACTAAAGAGTGTCCCCAAACAACGAGCAACACAAATGCATCTCTAACTCACCCCAACGGGTACATCTCCGTGAACATACCAACAAAAGAGAACATACCAACTTTTCCTGGTACTTGAATTAGATGGGTCCCCAAGTTGTTACAGTTGGCTCATAAACTGCAACAAAATAAGGGAGATGTACAGCGAGTGGCTCAAAAAGTTAAGAAAAATTTATCAAACATACACTAATTCATACAAAAAACGGCATGGCGTTAATCAAAAGTCCAGGCTTCCTCCAAGTCTGCAACAGAACCATCTGCGAAGGAAAGAGACACCCCCCCCGGGGGGGTGTCTCTTTCCTTCGCAGATGGTTACCCTCAACACTGGCTAGGTGTTCCCAGTTACTTGATGATGATCCTGCTCAGTTGTGGACCTTCAAAACAAAGCAAAAAGACATGGAAGGACCAAGGCCCTGGGGCCGTGACAATATGTAATATGTAATAACAGGCAGGTTGTGACAGCGTGCTGGTGGTAGCCTTAACTCAAAGGAATCCCATGCTTTAAATACCTGACGGAAGACATCTTTCAAAGGTTAGTGACCATCTTAAAAACGCAATCCTATACTCAGTGATCACTCTCTTAATTCAAAGTAATACAAGTCTAAGATTGATGATGTGACAAAAGGACCTCATTATAATAGTGTTGAGTTCAGTCTCATTCTAACCAGTTTCAGTGAAAAGTGTTCCTGTCTCATTTTTGACGCCTCACACTCAAGACAGCATACCACTTAAAATGCATTGTTTATATCATTTTCCAGTTTTGCATTTCACCCACATCACCCTCTGCCTAAGATTGATTGGTGGAAACAACTGCATCCATATTCACGCTTCTTAATCCAATGCTAGATCACTGACTCTTTGCATTTCATTTGTGCACTACAATGTTTCCCGTTTCATTCAGCATACAATTAAGTCTGTCTTTTGCTTGGTGCTCATCTCATGGTTTGATCCCAAGGTGAATGCATTATTTATTAGATGTTAAGGACTTCATTGCGAACTTTAAGTGGCAGTGTGTTCTATTTGCTTAATGAATAGAGTTAGAAGAGATCAAAGCAGAAAATATGACAGATGAAGGGGAGGGGATAGATGTAGAGATTTATCTCATCTGACTTAATTGGTGCCTTGCAAGAAGAACCTAATCAAGTTAGATTTAGAAGAGTTCATGCTTGGTTTCAAGCTCTGAGAGAATGTTTTTAAAAGTCTTGAAAGAAAATTGTCTTTCCACATACAGTACATTGTCTCTGAGAAATGTTACTGATTTATCCATCCATCCATCCATCCATCCATCCATCCATCCATCCATCCATCCATCCATCCATCCATCCATCCATCCATCCATTTTCTGCCGCTGTATCCGCCCCAGCAAGTCACGGGGAGCTGGAGCCTATCCCAGCTGGCATAGGACGTGAGGCGGGGGACACTCCGGGCACGATGCCAGTGCACCGCGGAGCCACACACATAGACAGACAACCATGCACACACACAAACACACTCACTCACTCCTACGGGCAATTTGGGACCCAATCAACCTGAAGCTAATGCTTTTGGAGGTGGGAGGAAGCTGGAGAACCCGGAGAGAACCCATGCAGACACGGGGAGAACATGCAAACTTCGCACAGAGTGGGACTCGAACCCGGAATTGCTGTGTGGCGCCACCGTGCGGCCATGATTACTGCTGCCTTTAAAGGGAAGACTTATTAAGCTATCATTTGTATTTATCAGCTTCATTACCGTAAAATCATGACGGTCAATGGAACAATTTGTTATCATAACACTATAATTAACATTTACTTTAGTAACCAGCAAATTATATATAATTAGGAAATTATAAAAAATCCAATGAAATCAACAAAACCACTGCATAACACAAGTACTTTTCTGTGCGCTTCGTAGAATCGTACTACAATTATTTTGAAAATAAGTTTATTTATGTTATCACATAAATATTATTTATGTTATATAAATGTTATCACATGTATAGCAACCAGACTGGATGATATGTCTCAATAAAAGCAAAAACCATGATGTCATTATGATTAGGATTCCATGGGGAAAGAAAAAAAAAAATTGTACTTGCTCTGCTGGAAGTCCTTGGATGGCGCCTCTGAAGCTAGCTCCCTAGCTAGCCACTCCTATTGCTTCTCTCCACAGGTCATTAGCAGTTATGCTGCTGGCCTTTGAAGTCTGTGAGGTCTGCTATGTCTGTCATAGCCATGCAAATCCAGGGGACAACCTTGGCCACCTGTTTTCTAAAACATCTGTCTGCGGACAGAGGCTTTACTCAGATAACAGTCAGCTGCCTCGCTTGACTATGATCCTCCAAGGGTTGCTGGATTGCAAAGAGGCTATTTTTAGACTTTCCCTTGATATTTTTGTGCACACCTTATGCTCTCAAATGAACACATGTTTTAGTACAAGTGCAACCATGAAATCAAAATATGACACTTTTGGAAAATGTCTTCTCTTTGCAAGTCTTAAAGCAGTGAAGGTTTTTTTGCTGCATAAGTCAAGAGACCAAAGTAAACTTTCATTAGGGAGAAAAGAAGCATGGATGCCTATTTACCATGTGAATGTGTTTTATTACATAAGGGTAGAATATTTTAATATACAGGTATATACAGTATATTAGATGTGATAATTTCTATCCAGCCTGACTCTGGTATTCCATCATCACAAACAGTGTTTGTTATATTCTTTCTAATTAAGGTGTGGAACTTTACTATCATCTTGTTTCCCTTGGTACAATAAGACAAAAGACTGCTGTCTCAATCGACTCGTTCTATCAGGGGGTATTAGCTGCCAAATTATGACCACATTCATTATATCTACAACACTTTGTGCTTAAGATGTAATTAAAAAAAAGTTTATTTGGGTGTGAGAGTCAGAATGAAACCGTGGCTAACATACCGACATCTATACCCTCATATTCTCGTAGGACTTTCCCAGCATCATAACTGATATTGATTCTCGACAGAATGTGACTCTTCGCATACATGATGAACTTGCATCTTAGTATTCACGAAGCAGAGGAGTCTCAATTATAAGCCAGACAATGCCAATCCTGTTAAAATTGGTCAATGGATTTCCAAGTTAACAAGTTTACTCATGAACAGATTGTAAAGTACTTTTGAAGGAGACTACTGAGCATTAAGAAAAGGCTATATTGGAGCCTCAAGGCTGGACATGTTTCAGTAAGTGATCCTAAGTGAGCAAGATATGGGTTCAAATTGAAATACACCAAATTCCATTTAAAATAGTAAAATGTTATGATTATTTATCCCTGGCTCTCTAATTTTTACTTATTTATTCAGTTTTTTTTTTCTTTCCAGACATGTTATTACAGCAGAGTGGAACATCAACAACATCCGAAAAAAAAAAAAAAGGGTTGATGGCTAGAAGCCCTTGGCTTGTAAAATTCCTGTCCCCTGAATCAACAACATCTCTCTCACTGCAACACATTATCAACAAAATTCATATATTGCATGTCACAGCAACATCAGGACATCAAACATCTGTCAACAACCTAGGTGGGGAAATATCCTCGAGAATAATTCATACTGTCACTGTATATTATGAAACATGAAATGTAAAGTAAAACAATACGAGACTCCAGGAAGAATCAGCGAATTGTTGGATGTGGTGAATCATCATAGAACATGGTTACAGTAGCTCTGTGCCACATCTAATCAAATCTTGGGAAAATGAGCAGTTTTGTAGCCTCTCATTTCGCATGAGTACGAAGATCAGTGGGGTATGTTAAAGTAGAGGTACAGAAGTGGGACATCTGCTGATTCAGATGTTGACAGCACTTGGTATCACAGCAGTACAAAAAACGTATGTTTTAATGCAGGCTAAGATCTGGTACAAATACATACAGATGTGCAGCCTACAGGAAAACACACATCAAGTCACATTATTTCCACCTGTAGTATACTGCAACATCTTGCAGGTATTTTTTTATTTTTTTTGTGTGAATGCACAATATAGAAATTCCTGTTGTATTGCACAGGAGTTTGTGGCTTAACAGTGCACAAGTGTCTCCTATGTCTATGTCAATAATTTTAGCAATGAAGACGATAGGTTAAATTAAATCTAGGGCAACACCCATTTGAAGTTAGACTCACATCTTGAGAACAGCAGACTGTTTTATTGTTAGCCAATTACAACAATGGCTCTCAGCCCCATTGTTCATTCTCTGTAAAATCTCAGGCCCCAAGCTAGCTGAGCTTCTGCCCCATCTGTAAAGAATATACATGTAACTGCAACCATCTTAACACCCCGCTGTTGTTTTGAATTTGTAGCCATTTCAAAATGTCAAACTCCTCTATTTCATAGCTTTGTGGGATAATATCCAGTTGTGTTTCAACTGATTTCATGGTGTGACTTTTAATAATCTCCATTGTATGCATTCCAATACCTTCTAAGAGCATATTTTAAGAGAAAAAATAATTGGAATACATTTAGGAATAAAACACTGCAGAAAATGGATAGAAATAAAAAATTATTAAACCATTTTTGCGCGGCTAAACCAAAAAGTACAAATCATGATTTATTTTTTTATATTTTGTTTTCGTAAATTAGCCAAAATAGAATCTGTTTGGTTAGATGTTGTAAGGAATGAGTAACACAATAGCTTTTGATTCAGCAAACATGATGTCTTCAAAATATTTATAGTCACATAAAAAAACAGTTAAATCTTCACAATTTAGGACATAAAACTAATGTTATGCAATTTTGTGCAACATGTATTTGTTTGTCAATATAGTTTAAGATTTTCTTTCAATTTAAATAATCAGTTAATCTTTTTATCAGTTGCCTCTGCATGTGAGTATGACGGGTGACAGTTCCAGGAGATAGATCTTCCTTGAGAAACATCTTGTTGAAAAGCCCAGTGACATGGCACGGTATATGAAATGTGTGTTTTAACCTGGAATACAATAGACACAAACCTGTTTTACATATTTTCACTCAAACCTCACATAAAAAATTCTAAACTTTGACAGTAAATTAGCCAGTTGACACCCTTGTGAAGTTCCGTTGTGGCCTAGTTAACAGCCATTGATTTAATGAGGTACATTCTCCACACATGTATGACCACAAATACATTGTTCTGTTTATCATTTTCCAATTAGGCAAAGTCACACAATGGTGCTTTTTGCTTTAAATTATTTTGTGAATGATCTTGAAATGACCTCACCAAATGAGGTTAAGCTCATAAAATATTTCATTACAGGCAAACCTCGGTTTCCGACCACAATTCGTTCCGGAAGGCTGTTCGAATACCGATTTGTTCGAATTCCAAATACATTTTTCTCATTCCAAATAATGTAAATGGTCTTAATCCGTTCCAAGACGCTAGAAAACTACCTTTTTTAATGTGCCTGTGTTCAATTGAGTGTTCAGGTGAGCGAGCGTGAACTTTGGAGAGGGAGAGGAGGAGGAGGATGGATGTTACTGTGTTTGTTACGCGTTCAACTTCCAAATTTTGTTCGACTTCTAAGACAAAAAAATTCAGAATTTTTTGGTCGAATTCCGATTTTTGTTCGATGTCTAAAGTGTTCGAAAACCAAGGTTTTCATATTATGAAGGCATTCTCATATTCCATGTTCTTCATCTTTCCACATTATGCTGTCCAGATCTTCTGAGGTGATTGCAAAGTGGGCTACACTGTTCTGTAGAAGTATGGCGGTACTTAGTTGTGAGGCCCTCAGCTCCGAGGCAACTAGTATGATGAAATCCATCTCATCAGGGTCATCGGCTTACACTATAGTGTAATTGGAAAAAAACCCAGAAAGGTTTTTGATTTCAATCCTTACACCATACACTTGGTATGACTTTTGGAGAAGCTGTTACATGCACACTTGCTGGTAACAGTTAACATCAGCCTTCCTCCAATCAATCGTTTGAGAAAGGGCAACAGTGATTTGTCTGCAGCCATTTTTCCTGTCAGAGATGCTTAACTTCCTAGCACATAATGACTGTTGTATTCTGGGTAAACAGCCATTACTAGCCTGTTTATTTGGAGGTGGGGGGGTGTAGATCTGACCCAGTTTTCAAAAGACAACCCATACCAGAAAGATGAGGGTCTTAGGGGGAGAAGGAGGAAGAGCAAAGAAGGCAATTGAGAGGACAACCCAATTTATTTTGGGTAATTGGCTCCACTTGAGCAAACATGCTTTCTGCCCAGTGGTCATCTCAATCCAAGGCTGTGCCAACAGCCAAAAAAGGGGGAAAAAGCCTTCCTGATTTTAACTACATAGTAAATGGGAATGAACAGGATGTTTTTGTGCTACTGACATACCTACCTGTGCCTGAATATCCACTTCAGCGGTTTGGACAGCACCTGACGCTACATGCTGCATTAAGGATTTCATAAATAGTGAAAGGAAACAGGAATTATCGCTCACTTTTAGGTTGGCAACTTTCTCTTTAAGCCAAATTACTTAAATTATATATGTGAATAAGGGTAATTTAGGAAGGAGCTCAAAGTCAATGTCTTTCGTATGTCAAATATAACTAAAGCTTGTGAAAACAAATACAAAAGAATTGATTAACAATTTATCTTTTAAATGTTTCTGTCACATTTGATGTCACTGTAGCAAGAGAAATGAAATGAAATCTTCATTTATCCCCCGTAGGAGAATGATTTGTCCATTCTAGACACAACAACTCTAACCATACTCCACTTCATGGGAAGCATATTAAATAATTCATTAATTAAAATCCACTGACGCCAACACAGCAGCTTGCAGTTAAATGGAAAATCACACCCCTGATAATGTCGGTCACCGTGACTCACTAATAAGCAAGAAGGCTCTTTCATTCAGCATTATCTACCTTTCACAGTTCAAGTTGCCCCAGATGGTTTGAGCACACCACAGTGGATCTCCAAGCACAATTCATTTACAGGAAAGAGGAAGTGCCCTGAAACAATAAGCCTAATGATAAGTCAGACATCTCTGGGCCTGCTGACGGATCGCACAGGGCTCGGCCATTGGAGGCCATTGTTGGGAGATACCAGTTAGCCTGTTGGGTGACATTAGGTTGAGGCAAGGTTACAGTGGATCCCCTGAAGAGATGTCACTGCTAGGTCACTCTACTAATTTGGGAAGTTTTAGCCAGTGTAAACATTTAGGGATGTGAATGCATGTTGTTTGTGTATGTATGAATGTGTTCCTCCCCTCTAAACACACAAAATTTACTAACCTGAATAAAGAGACAACTCTTTGGTGTCCCAGTGTTTCCAAAATATTTTTTTTTCTTTCAAACACCCCCCCCCTCTCCCTGTTATCCTAGATACATGTCCTTTATACCTTCAAATGTCTTCCTATCTTTTATTTTTGACGATGCAATATCTTCTGTCTGAATTTCAACAAATGAGAAAAGTTATTTTTTATTTTCTGTTGCTGCATGAAAGTCTTTCCTGGGGTCAAGTGGCTGTCCCTAAGGCATATTTGACAGCCAAAGCTTAAATGAAGATAAATACTCTGCCAGAACAGTTGCCTGGAAACACACATTTGGAGGTGGGGGTTAGCATGACTTCTGCTGCTAATCAGCAAATAAGCAAACCAAGTGCATCCCTGACTAGACCTGCCAATGTCTGCCAACTATTGATGACATACTGTATGTGACATTCTAAAGAGAACCAAAGGGGTTACCAAATTTTGCACTGTGTGTGTGTTTGAGTATGCAGGTGTACATATATCATGTGGATTATAACAGGTTACCTCAAGACACACAGAAATAGTGAACTGGAACCAAGGTTAGAACAAGTTCAGCTTATCCATGATCAAGGTTTTTGTAATACCTGCATTTGGACACTTCTTCTGTAATTATTGCTGGACCAAACACAGAGTTAAAAAGGCAACATGTTGGAAGGTAGTCACCTACAGTATATATAAATCCTCTCACACATATGCTGATAATAAGACTTGACTTCATACTTCATTTCTCAGTTTCCCGTCCCCTTAAACATTAATGTGGTCTGACTTCTTTATTTTGAAAATTGCTATTTTTAGGTTCAAAGCCAATTTTTCACATTAATTTCCAGCATGGGTGAAATAATGAATGTTAACAATGTCGGCTAATAAATTATTTTCAAACTTTACTTTTGCTTCATTGAAACTCTAATTGCACTACTATTGCGTTTTTATTTTCCTGTTAAGATAATGCAAAGTTCTACTGAGCGTAGGCACTAGAAAAAATTCTGAGACTTACATTAACAATATATGTATGGGGAAAATATATAACTGATTTAGTTGCTTTAAATAAAGTTGGATGGGTCTTTTAGAATTTCCTCTGTAGGATACTAAAAATCCAGTATAAAAACACTATTTATTATATACCAATTTTGTCAAAGTCAGCTCAGTAGTTATTACAATTTTCTGTGATGGGGTCAAATAGTGTTCCCATTCACAGTCACAACTAGATGTTGTTTTCCCACCAACCTCTTTAAAATGTAATGTAGTAGCATGAAACATGCAAAACCAATTTAAGCCTATCCATGGTTCCACATAATGCAGGTTGTCTGTATTATAACAATCTGACAATAAATTATTTTACTTTCACTTGCACCTGTTTTTCTTTTTTTTTCTTGTCAGCAGCATTACACAAAACCTGTTTCATGGTAAAGTGGTGGGCAAAAGGCAAATTTGAAGTTGATTACACATTACTTGGGCGCCAAAGGGGATGAGACTGTTGCCCCTGCGACCCAGCCTCGGATAAGCGGTTGAAGATGGATGAATGGATAGATAGTAAGTTTAACAAGTGGATTTTTTAACAAGTGATATTTTTGCTTTCGTAAGGTAGAACCAAGTAAGCTGTTCCACTTTCCATTCTTTATGCTAATCTAATTAGTTTTGGTGTAGGAACATGATTTCAGAAAAATTCACATATTTTTTACTTAAAATCTCAACCAGAAACAAAATAAATATTCCAAATTCTCTGATGAATATTTGTATATTACCTTCAGATGTGTATTTAAATTAAAAAAAAGAAAACTTTTACCGGATGCATAATTTTGAAGACACATCACATGTGCAGCTTTAATGGTGAGCATTCCATTTATAAAGCTCCACACATGCCTTAATCTTCACATGGAATCATAATGAAGTGAAACAATAATAAGTAAAACTCATTTCTGTGTGGGCAGGTACTTTGGTGACTAAGTTGAGGTATGGACTATCATCACAAAAAAGTTTTTCCTCTGTTGACACAGACATGATAACCCTACAACATACGTTTTCTTTCTCTCCTCGGACTTTGAACTGTGCCTCACAGAAAGCTCTTTACTGTTCTGTAAAGCCACATAAACAATGGTCAAACCAGATGTCTACCAAAGCGCAAAATCCCAAGGAGCTATAAATCTTGTCTTTCTCTATTTTGTTCTTGTTGTCAATCAAAGGCCAAACCTAAGTGGGGACTCGTAACAGCATGAATACCTCTACACTTTATGCAGCCCTCAGCTTCCATTTTTCAGATTTTACTCTTCTCATGTGTTCCTGTGAAGTTAATGGCCCCAATGCAACGCTGGTTACAGCTCAAAACACACTGCTCTTCACTTGGACAGGAAGCAGTGTTTTTCTTGGACTAGAAATTGATCACCCCACCCAATCCACCCCCCAATTAAAATCACTTTTTCATAAATGTTTGACGGCTTTTGCAGAACACGCAACTCATCAAAGTTGGTTGTACTATGTTTTTCCTCCATCCAAACAAAAACGTGAGGATGAAGAAATACTCACAGCCCATGAATTGTACGTTGTGGTCTAACCTGTTTATAGTTGTTGGATTCTTTCCACCACATAATTTCTTGCTTTCCATGGTTCAGCTTTGTCAGTGTCGCTTTGGAGTGCTTACATGAAACATTGTGGTCAACCATATTCACGTGTGCATACACACCCCTGATCCACAGAGCTTTTATCCTAACAAGGAGCTTGCAGGTTTCAACAGAAACACAGGAAAGTTCGTGTGGGGAAAAAAAAGATTTTCAAAGCTATTAAATCAGGACCACATATGAAGATATGATGTATGGTCATACAAAGCAAGAAACTGTTTCATAAATGCTGACCTGCCTTTAAATTTTGTTATGGTTTTTACTTCTCTTACTTAATCTGTCACTTTATCGATTAAGAAACAAATACTTAGCTGCAGATAAAATCGTTGGTATTTGCACATTCTGGCCTATCAAAGTCTTTAGTCTATAACAAAGGTGTGCTTTGGGTCTTTTACTTCCGCTTTGAATGTAGACATGGGCTTGGTGCCAGAATGCTGTTGGGTTTTCATGACACCCTTGTCTATTTCCTCAACAGGCCCCGGGGGCTGAATTAAGCTGTTTCCTTTGGGCAACGTCACCCGTGGACATTGCATGGAAAGATCTGCAATAAATGGAGGGTAAGGGGAATCCTCAGCAAAGTGTAACTCAGGTTCATATAAAAAAGCGTAGGAGCAGACAGTCTGTACTTGACATGTGTACTGGAATTGATAACATTTGGTGTTTATAACATTTGATGATTGTGCTGTAGTTTAAGCATGTTTTAATGCACCTCCAATCAAAATTATACATTAATAAACAACAAATGACCCACAAATTATTATCACAGCTCTGCAACCTGTAAGCACATTTTAGGATCCCTTTTCATTGTGACATTTCCAGGAAAGGGAAAGGTCAAGTATGTTTCCAACAGCAGAAAATAATGGTATACCAAGTGAGCACCTAGGGAAAGCCTTTGGCTACTATACAGGAAAAACAAGTCTCTTTAAGAAGCTGATGAAAAGTAAGACATAGGTTAAAAAAAATATTATTTGACTTACATAGATGAGTCATGCAAAAACACAACCTTCATTAAATGATAATGGTTGATGCTAATTAGATATACAGTATGAATAAGCACCCACATTTCCATGTATACAGAGGGGTTTAATTTTTTGTTTTACATGTTCATCATGTTCAGCTGTCAATTCTTTCTGGGTGTACCCTGCCTGTCTGCTGTAGTTACCTGAGCTAGGTTTCAGCATTACCTGTGACCCGTATTTTGGAAAAGCAGAAGAAGAGATGATTACAGTTGTCTCATCTTCAATATGTAACTAAAACATCATCAAATACCTTCTACATGAGCTCACAATTGCCATGGAACACAAACGACAACCAACCTGGTCCATCTGCAAATGAAAACCAACTTGGTCCAAGATAAATAGAGGGGAAAAAAAGAGGCAATTCTCCTATTTAATGCTGTACTAGCAAATTTTCAGCATTCACATAACCTTTTGTGAGATGAACTTATTCTCTAATGCCAATAATAATCCCCATTATCTTATCAAATTCCAAAAGCGTGCTTAAGGAGGAGAGTATCTCTCCAGGTCAGACATCACCACCATATTCATATTTGTACTGGTATACAGTATTTCTCATTTTTAGGCCTGGGATTTGAGTGGTATAATGTATTCTTGACAAATGAACTATTCACATTCTGAGCACTCAATCTACATAACACCACAGAAGACTAAGAAAAATGTGGAGTGAATGAATTAATACAACATCATTGCCTTTTTCCCACTAGGTAGGAATGTTAATAATAAAACTGTGTTCAGTTCAAGTTAATATAAGACTTTTACACTTAGAACACAACTATAAAACCATCCCACTATTTGCTGCTAACTTCACTTACAGTACGTATACTGTCAAACTCATCAGTCATAACTACCTTGTCACATTCTGTAGGGATTGATAGAAACTTTGAGGCCCCTGGGCGCTGATATAGGTCAGGTTATCCTGTCTGCTCCTGCCTTGTGTCCATCTTTCTTCCTCATATTAGACGTATGTGTGAGACGCTGGACCTTTTCCCCTATTCAACAATCTAGATATGCTTGTTTTTGGAACTGCACCAGCATCCTCTTCAACTGGATGTGATATAATCAGTTTAACATTGATTGTAGTGAAAAAAGCAGGTTTGATACCAACATTTATACTATAGAGTTCTCACATGAAAACTGCAACTCAACACTGGCTGTGACACACTCTGACTGAAACCATGGGATGTCTACACCCTTCAGTGTATTCTTCTAGGGGGAAAGGAAAACCATGTGTTTCTGAGTGCATATTTTTCCGTGTGTACAGAGGCAGCAGTGAAGGATGGACTGCAAGAAATAATCATATCTAAACATTCTCAGGTACACAGAGAAATACGCAAGATTCAGATACAGACAAGATCATCAAAGAGTGATTCCAGGATGCAAGAAGGGGTGAAGGGAAAGAGGGAGAAGGAGGCCTAGAGGGGTTTCTGAAACCCCTCCAGCCAGGTTGCACACAGCAAGAGCTTGACCTGAAAAGAACGATACTTGCCTTTCAAGGATAAAAGGGTGGCAGGGCTCAAAGTCAACTGTGTTCCCCGGTGTTCAAGCACTGACTTGAAGGAATGAGTCAGCATGATGTTTGCATCGAAAATCATAGCAGGAAGGAGGGGGGATTTTGCCTTTACTCATGTGTTTTAATTAAAAAAGATGCTATAGGTCTTGCTATGGTCATATTTTCCTTCAGAGCATAGGTGCAATATGAAGAAATATCATGCTTTTGATTGAGTTTGAGCTTATCTCTTATCCTAAAGCTATAGTATCAGCCTCCTTAGCCCTGGTTGTTACTATTTTCCACTTCTCTCAACAGATCCAATGCTTCTATCCTGACTGGTCACTGAGAACAAAGGGAAGTGGCAGACAAACAACATCCACTTTAGTTTTTCCTTTGAAAAGCAGAAATCTGTAAAAGACTGAAGGTTTCCAGGAATGTACCTCTTTGTTTTGACATCTTCAATAAAATGGTAATCATATGCTCCCTCCATCTGGATCCAGTTGCCAGTCTGCGCCAGAGGTAGATGTGTCAGTTGTTATTATTATTCTCCCTCTGTGATGTTTAGGTCTGGTCGGAGATGAAGGAAGGTCACTTGGCATACCTTGCATGCTCTCCTATAATTATGGAGTCACTTGTTGAAGGTCACCTAATATGGCTTCATAGGGCAGTATGTTGCTAGGCAGGGTCAATAAATAAAAAATATCTCCTTCCACCACATGCTGAAAATGAACAAGAAACTATGTGTGTGTGTGTGTGTGTGTGTGTGTGTGTGTGTGTGTGTGTGTGTGTGTGTGTGTGTGTGTGTGTGTGTGTGTGTGTGTGTGTGTGTGTGTGTGTAAATATATTGTTCATTGATAAAATGTGTGATATTTTATCTATGTTTTGGCTGCGGAAAGGAAATTACCAGACAAAGGTCTTTCCAGTCCCCCCAAAACAAATGAAAAACTACTTGTCAAACACCACCCATATAGAACATTACTGACAACTTACTGCAATATTTTTTTTTCTTTTAGTTACACATTCATGATGTGATGGAGTCTGCATAATTATATTTGGGAGTCAGCCATTTTCTTTTGTTAGATGATGCACTCAGCAGGAGAGGCATGTTCCAGTGACAAGGCTGTCTGCCAGCCTGCTAACCTCATGATTGTTTCCAGACAAGTGTAGTTGCCCTGTGGACAGCATGCCTCTCAGTTCTAGAATAATGACCAATTACCAGGAGGCAGTTTGCTGAAAGGATGCAGCCAGGAACTACATCTGCTTTCAAACAGGCCTCAGATCCAAACACATGCTCTGTACCCAACTTCTTTCAGAGATTAAATGAATTCACAAAGATCCAAACTGCTCCCAGAGCATCATGTGACTCTAGAGAATTCCCTGAGCTATGACAACCCTCAGAACTGGGTTATTTCTTTTACCTATAAATGTTTACTTGGATGGAATGAAGAAATGGTCAATGAAAGTATAAGAGAAATGATGTGTAGCGCATGTGCATAATTCAATGAACTCATTTTCTATTTTTGTCTCTATTTAGTCGAGCAAGTCTAAAATAAAGCATGGCTTTTGAGCAGTAAACCACAATGTGGCCACACATACACAAAGGGAAATGGGAAAATTCATTCAAAAATGACAAATGGAGGAAGCATGAATGAAAAACAGCTCTTTTATTTATGAATTTTTGGATATTGATGTTGCAATATGGCTTTCTAGTGTGCAATTGCTGCATGCATATGGCATCCATTCAACAGACTGAGCACAAAAAGACACAATGCCAAGAAAGCATTAGGGGCTCCAACCAGCTTTTTTTTGGTCAGTGTGTCAACACCAACAGCTCAACATATCGTCCGAAACAGACCTGCTGCTTTAACAATCTCTCCTGAAAGCACAATATGGTATTTATTTTTACTGGGATAGTGAAGGAACAAAAACAACCTCTTTCAGCCATGTTTGTACTCTGGATAAGTGTCACTACTAGATCACCAACAGATGTTTTTTCATATTATTTTATAAATGCATAACTTTTCTGGAAACTATTAATAACAGCAGATGCAAAAAACCCATATCCATTCCAACAGCCCACCACTGTATTTAAAAATCCATTAAAAATGAAAACAATTAAGAAAACTAGAATTGCATGCAGTTGAGTACTGTACATCATTGTAAAAATACCCAACTGTCCCTTTTAATTCATTACAACCATATTAAAATTTAAGTGGCAGTCCTGTAATGATTGCTAGTCCAGTTTTTACATTTTTAGCCCTATTTGTTACCATAAAGTAGTCTGGGAAAAGACTACCCCCTATGAAAATATAGTAGGTGGATTAGAATTTTTAATCTTGTCCAAACTGCAAAAATCACCAAACATTATATAAATTCTCTGAAAATATAACGAAAATCTCAAAGAAACTGAAGAGTATGAAAAATCCTAGGTACACCTTATTATTCAGATTTGGAAAAATCTTTACTTGGGTCTATTCTTGCCCAAGCCAAACAAGTTTCATACTGTAGATTTGTTTAGTTTTTGTTGATGATGAAACAACAAACCAGTGGATAAGTGTGAAAATGCCATCCTTAGGGGATATGGTCATGTGTTGCAAGGTGAGACAAAAAATATGTGCTGCATTTAAGTAGCAGTGTGGGTGATGAGAAATCAGTACAGGATTAACAGCGTATTATAGTCGTCATTAACAACTTTGATCGTTTTTATAATTTCAAACCAAATCTTAATGAAATGTAACTAAATTACAATACATAAAACAACTGTGTGGTCAAAGAACAAAGTGTGGTCATAATACAGATAACTTGAGCATAATAATACCAGGTGGACAAAGTTAATCATTTATTATTAATTGCAAATCATAATTTCATTGTTAAGGTTGGGAAAGATGTGATTCTTTACAGAATTAAGATGAAGTCCTAGAGATCGAATTCGAATTCGAATTCATCCGGCTCCCATTTCAATCAACTAATTGTGCTTTCACCTTTCATTGAAGATTGTGTTTCCTCTATTTATGATAAAAATGACCCGCTGAGTGTTCAAAATTTAGAAATCTAACAGTGTAGCCTGGGGGTGATTCTAAACCTCTACCTGCATGTGTTGCTTTAATCCTGTGGTTATTCTCCACGACTAGTGCTGTGTCCATGCAAGAACTCAGAAAAAAATAAAATTCAGCAAATTATATAGCATCATCTTTTTCTTAATTATGCTTAACGCGTGTTTCTAAATTTCAGGTCACTGTTTCGTTACAAATATAGCTACTAAATGAACATCTGTCTCTTGAAGATTTCTGGGGGACAAAAGTCTCAACGGGTTGCTTGTGTATCAATGAAAGACATGATACCTCACTAGTTTCTCACTATTTACAAATGTTAATACACCTGACGGGAAAAGCTGAAAGGAGAAAAAGAAGAATATTGTGTTACAAGGGCGGCAAGGTGGCACAGGTGGGTAGCACTGTCGCCGCACAGCAAGGTGGATCCTGGTTCAAGTCCCAGTCTGTGTGGAGTTTGCATGTTTTCCCCGTGTCTGCATGGGTTCTCTCAGGGTTTTCCGGCTTCCTCCCATCTACACAAACGTGCACTTCAGGCACATTGGCTGGTCTCTAATTGCCTGTAGGTGTGAGTATGTGCGTGCGTGTTTTGTTGATCTACGTGCAACTCCAAGGTGTACTGACATTACGTCTGGAGTGTCCCCTGCCTCATGCCCACAGCTGACTGGTATAGGCACTGATACCCCACGACCCACGACAGAGAATGAAGCGGGTACAGAAAATGGATGAATGAATGAATGAATATTGTGTTACATTATAAATTTTGAGTGACATATCTGAAAACTGATGGAATTACGTCTGGGTGATCCAGATGTAACTGTCCAATCCATTTTCAGCACAATGATTGGTAGCAGAATCCTATTGTGTGCACATCCATGCAGAACTATAGTTCAGTGCTTACTAATATCTGAATGTTGCATGTAGCAGTTAAACTAGTACTGGAGTCTAGGCTGATTGTGACTGGTTGCATTATGATTGTGACTGTTTGTACTTAATTAGAACAACAAAGCTGTCTCAATTTGCCAAGAGCAACTAGTGTCCCCCCACTAAGGTTAATTGATATTTTAAATATGAAGTTCACACCAGAAACGACATGATATTTCAGAAACGATGTAGAATTAATTAAACATAATGGTCTATATAATTAAATTATTCATGGTTTCTTCAGGCTCAGCAGTAATTATAGAATTGAAGTGTTTTTTGTCAATACATGCTGAGATGTTCTTGGGTAAGAGGCTGTGCTCCAAGAGGTTCAGCCAGTGCATTTTTGTCACTACATGAAATGGTAATTGGGACAAACTATAAAGCATTGGTGTTTAGCACAGATTTTAGCTTTTCTTCTGACTTTTTATCAAAGTCCCTCCTTAACTTATCAAAGTTGTTCTTTAACTCGCTCCCTTTAACTCTTTCATAGAAGATACCATGTGGTCTAGCGTATCCTCCGATTTTCCTTTTCCTCTTGTCATTTTTCAGAGAATCAGTGAGACTCAGTATGAGTATGAGTTAGAGAAATAGCGACAACAGGAGTGTTGGTGGGGCATGCAGGGAAAAAGCAGGAGTGATGGGGTGAGCCAATGCTTTTATTCAGTATAACTACTATAATATTTCTGTAGGGCTCAGATCTGGTTTCTTCTTAGTGTGCTTCATTTTAGTGGTAAGTAATCACCACTCCTGAAGACTTTCCACCTTCAGACCAACTGTCCTTCAAAGGAGGCGGGGGGTCAGCTTTTGTCTATTGATACCCCGACAGTAGTAATCAGTGCTTAGGGATGGACTAACTAAGTGCTCCCACATGTTTGGGGTTTCTATTGGAGTGAGGTACACGTGCAGCTTAACAAATGACAGTCTGGGAGAGAATTTCCATCATGGAAACACATGTAGTCTCTCTCATGACCAGGTGTGGGATAGGACTCCTTTATTTAGAGATGTTTTACATGGACAGAGTTTGACCTTTTTGGGACATCTAAACATTGCGGTACTTCAATTTGTGAGAGGCATCCTGCTCCATTAAAAATAGAGAAATGTGATATTTCACAGATTTTTGGTTTTGCGGTGATTTAATTGCGGTGACCTTACAGTGGCTGTGAGATAAAGTTGATTGAAGTTAGTGGATTTTTGATATTCGTTGCAATCCTTTCAACTTTTAGTCTATTTAGATCAAAAAGTAGAATTTGAGTCTTTTAGCTGAGCCCAGTCATTTGTAAAACTGGTGATGAGATTTCTCCTCTGATCATTGGTCACTTGCTTGTCACATAACAAGATTCTCCATCTCAAACCCTTGCTCCTTAGGAAGTTACCATTCGATGTAGCACATACTGGTCTCTGTGAGCATATGCATGTCCTCATGTGTGTCGGACACACTGGTGTGTGGTTAACGGATCATTGCTTTCTGATGTCCTCTGTTTTATTTGGAAATCTGGCAGGAATGACCTCATTTCCTTGACTTCTTCTCAGCTGTCAGGATGTGCAGAACCCTTCTATCCTCTGATTTGAGTTACTATACACACAAGACCCACACTGTACATGCATGCAGATGCCTGTGGAGCAACCACATGGCCAGTTACACAGAACTGCAATTTTTTGCTAATAAAAAAGGGACAGACAAAAGTAATACTTCAGACAGGTGCAGGTGAGAGAGAAATAATTGACCATATTGGTAAAATTACACTCTAATTTGGCTTGTGGAGTGAAAAAACATGGTCATCCATTCAATTTTTACACACTATGTTGCCTCCTTGCCTTATTTTTATTTTTAACAGTACCTTTGCATCACACAGATTGTATGAGTCAGTCATGAAGAGCTATCATTAATATGTAACAATTGTGAAAAAATGACTTCAATTGCACACTGGGGGCAACCAAAATCATAATTTTGAATGATGCAGAACCAGGATAGGGTGGTCTAAATCATGGTATGTGCACTGATCTCAATCTTCATGTCCATGAATTCTTTGCACAGCAATTGATGATATGAAAAAAAAAAGGTAAGCAGTCATTCCGTGTCTCAAAATAACAAGGTGAAATTCATCGTAAACATTTTTTGGTGTAATTTTGTTTTTTTGGAGGTATCAAGAATATCTGTTATCATAATGCATTAACAAAGTACAAATAAAAACATACTGACTTCATGGTTTTCTACAAAAACACACATACAATCATAGGGATCTGTGCATGGTTGCTTATGCTTTTACTTTGTTTTTGCAAAATACAGAACCAAAGACAATATTTCAAAGACTAGACTTTTCCCTGGGGAACTTGTGTCTTTGAGTTTCATTGAGAGAAGTGCAAGTCTGATAGGAAGTTGGATATAACAATTCTGTGAACACATGAAACAGACTTGAGATTAGCTCACTGCTTTGAACCCCAAAGTAGAAAAAAGAAGCACTACCGGCATGGATAGATTCAATGTTTTTTCACTGAAAATATACCTAAGCATGTTGATACTGGTAAATAATTTTTATTCATTAAGTTACTTTTCCGATAGGTTTAGCCGAAGAACTACGTGTGCCATATTTTCTTGAAAAAAGGTACACATTGTTCACTATCTTAATTGTGTTTACGATCATATTTTTTACAACGCTGCTGAATTATAATGATCACTTGGGTGAGCATCTAATTGCAAAGAAGCACTCCCTATGGCAAGCTCATCTACTCCACTCTCCCTACCACCACCTTCCAATTTCCCCCTACTATAAGACAGTTTATTTGTAATCTTCATTTTGGCACACCTTCATGGACAAGAAAGTTTGTTTTTTTAAAATACAATTTCCCAACATAAAACTGTTTTCCAACCCTCTGCAGACACAAGATATACACATATCTATGTATTTCTACACCTGTACATCTATAACAACTTAGTCATTTTTAGCCTACGCTGAAAAGGAGAAATTCCGATTCAAACTATCTAAGCTGGTGTCAGGCTCAGTATTGATGGAAATCAGGACCCCGTTGGAGTAAAAGTTAAAAGTCATCAGGAAGGTAGTCTCTGTTTACACATTTTGAGACATTACACCCCTGAGAGGGTAACTTAGTTTTTTCTGGAAGAACTGAATATCCGCTCTGATATCTGACTCAGGACCACTTTTCAGTTGTTACTGAATTGTGGAAACCTGTGAGAGGTCCGAGTGGTTGGAGAGCTGCAAACAAGGATGTCATAAATTGTAGATTTGAATTACCAGCCTTAAGCTTTTTTCAGTACTTGCATACTTAAACTATGATCCATTATGCTCATGAAAAAGCCTTGTCAGTAACTTCATGAAAATGGTTTCCTCCAATAGAAAGAGAACAAGATTAAATGAGCATATTTTGTATCATTTTTGGATATCAGGCCCATGGTTACTGTTGCTGTATGAGTGGGTCACTTTACCAACAATTATTCAGACTTGTTCCTGGTGTCAGCTGCACTCAGTCGGGGCTGGTGTTTGTCACTGACTTTGTTAGCAATTTTAATGGGCAGAATTTTTGGCTGCAGTGATGAGGCAGAGACTATCGGCTTTGGTAAACTCTGTATCACTGCTTTTCCTTTTGCTGATGATGTCTTCCTGTTGGCTTCATCATGCCATGACATCTGTGTGTGTGTGATAGAGCCAGGATAAAGCTCAGCTTCTTCAAACCTGGGGCCATGGTTCTCAAACAGAAAAAGGTGTGTTATTGTTCCCAGGCAAATGATGAGTTGCTGCTCCAAGTGGAAGAGCTCAAGTACCTCAACATCCTGTTCAGTGAAGAACGGTCAGAACGGAAGGTTGACAAGAAGACTGTGGGCAGTGTCTGAATTGATGCAGATGCTGTACCAGTCTGTTGCAGTGGGAAGCAACTTAAGAACACAAAAAGAAACTATTGGGACATTAGAAGAAAACAAACAAAGACATCAAACAAGAAATGGCAAACAGGCGTTCCTGAGCTAGTCCTGGTAAGACCTCTACATTTAGTTATCAGTCTTCCGATCTGACCTCAAAAACCTCCGTGTATGTGAAACACACACAGGCAGCTATGCAAATGTACACAAATAGCAAGAGCTAAGAAAAGTTACACAAACTGGGATTTGCACCTTTGGTCTACAGACAAACACTATTTATGTGTTAAAGCTTCTCACACTCCTTGGGATTCATTCACTTTCTGTTTGCCTTTACCCTCAATGCTTTCAATAAGGCTCCTTACCAAAAGAAAATAGATTTTGGGATGGTGCAGATTTTCTCAACTATTTCCATGAAATGGACTTCAGTGACAATCAGTCAACTACTGTATAGTACTGACAATGATAGCTTTAGCCTCTATGTGCCCTTATTTTACCACATATCAGTGTCGTTGGTGGTTGATATTACACTAATTGGTACAAGTCATCTAGATGTGGTTAATGTATTATGAGTAGCTAAATATTTTTCATCTTACCACTACCACCACTATGACCACCACCACAATCCCAAGAATAAGCAGTTCCATAAAAAGAATGAATGTTGATAGTGCCACTGTTTTCTAAAAACTCTCTTTTGTTGTTTAGTCAATAATTTCTGAAGGTCAAGTGCAAGATAGATTATTCTGCTGTCTGAAAAACAATTTCTGTCATAGACATGTAATTTGTACCTGGCAGAATCAACTGAATATGTTAGTAAAATCACATACCAGTCCTTGGGCTGGTGCCAACTATTATGTTATTCAAGGCTTCTTAGAAATCTCTAAAATAGTCTTTATATAGTCTTGCTAATAAGCAAACAAATGGACAAACAAAACTGAAAACGTATTCTCCCTGTGTTCAGGCAAATATACAGTACAGCTGTATGCATTTGGAATTTTTAAACACTGTAGGTTCATGGTGCAGCTTTTGTGTGTGTGTGTGTGTGTGTGTGTGTGTGCTTAACAACTTGTATCTACCAGCTATATTGACTATAGAACATGACTGAAAAGGTTAAAGGAACATTCTTAACTATTTTTCAAGTTTAATCATGCATGCTGACTGCTTGATGGAGTCCTCCCTTCAACTGAAATGGTATTTCCTTCATTACCCAAAATGGAACATCTCGCAAAGTAAGTGTGGCAGACCATTTTTCCTTCCTTTGAAGGGAGGGGTGCATATTAAGTTTTTATTTACTTAGCTGGAAGAGTTTATAATTCCACAGACAGAGAGAAATGTAGTTGGATGTAAGGTACACTAGGATTGATAGTTTCTCCTTTCTATTTCCAAAGTCAGTATTTTGTTTAGATTTAAACAGTAAAAACTTTGAGTTCTTGATACAAGGGGGACAAAAAGTAAAAACCCAAATATGTATTACATCATTATGTGAGGAGTTGAATACAGAACAACGCAGTGGGAAATACCCGCTCTTCTCACCACAAATGTCCCCAAACAGTGGCTAACAAAGAGATTGTAAGTTTGAATGGGCTTGTGGTCCTCTAGAGAAGGATTACTTTGCTTCACATCACTTATTCCCTGTGCAGACATGGTCATATGGGGACAACATATTTCACATTGAATGTTGTGACTGGACAATATATTGTCGGACAGAGTTGGAGGAAGCACAAATACATTGACCATAATACTTTGTTCTTTTAAACATGATTTTTAACAATCAACTCATATGGGAGGTGGGGTTTTAAGAAACAGAAAATGCAGGATTTTTATTTTTGTGAGTCCTTTAGCTTTAATTTTTAACTGCTAAATTGTTAAAACTTTATTTTATCCTGAACAGTTTGAATTCATAGACAGAAAGCATTCTCTGCTTAATTTAAATATCCCAACGAGGATGGCCACTCAGATCATTCACTGTGAAAACACAGTTAACAAATTAGATACATTATAGGAAACTGGTTTACAATGAATCTTATAATGCAGAGGCGATTTCTCTAAGACTGTAAGAGAAAGTCAGCTTTGCCTAAAATGTCAAAAATTAAACAATCAAACCTGTGCTGTTGTGTAATCATTTCATGGACTATAAATATGTTTGAACACATTCATCTGATTCCTTAAGAATCAGCTACTAATCACAAGGGAACTACATTTTTTAAAAACTTCTCATTCATTCCACCAGTGCCAATTCATTTCCTCATAGAAGCTGTGTCCATTTACTTCAATGGGGCTGCATGGGACAATTTTTTGCCTTGAGAATGTAAAGGTCTTTGGATGAATGTCACAATTTTACATTCAAGTGACAAAACATAATGAAACTGGCAAAACAAAACTTGACCTTCCTAAACCACCTTATTAATATGACTTCCTTGCTTGACCATCAGGAGCTAACATTTAAGAGGCATGATAAGGGCAGTGGATCATCCAATATAGGGCATTACATGGAGTTCATAGAAAAATTGTCTAAATATGACTGTCTTGGAAACACTCCTACTTGATGGAATTTCACATCACAGATAGTCAACCCTGTGACTATGATCACCTCCTGCAGACTTTAATAACAATATTACAGATAAAACAATGCTCAATGACAATCTCGACCGTTTCAAAGGTTTTGTAATGTAACCAGAGAATTTTGAGTTTGTGCTCATTTTAAACATGTATGAACAAATCTTCAAAATTGACGTGGTTTTTATATCATTCAGTAGAGGGCCATGGATGTTCTCTTCTGCAAGAAATGGCTCCTCTTGCTTTTGTCAAAGAGAATAGGTCAGAGGGGGCATTCCAAGCTTTTATGCCAAATCAGCAGATCTCAAATTCGACCCATGAGTTGAGCCCAAGAGAGTGTGTCATCCCTCTTAATTCTAGGATCCCCAGGAGTTTTACCATCCTTGATAAAACAGAATCCTCAGCTTTTCTTCCAATTTGGAGTGTTTTCAAGTCTTAGACAGTAAATCCAGCGAAGTATGATTACACGAGAGATATGTTTGCAGGAGGTATTCCAGAGTGTCCTGTTTTGGCCAATACTTTGAATCAGGTAGACAGAGGTCTAAATTTCAAGTCCTGTATTCAAATTAGGGCTTCCAAGGTGACAGAGGAAAGTTGTGATGTCATGGTTAGCAGCCTAGCTCTGCTGGCCATTGAGTGGACACTAGTCAAATCCCTCCAAAAGACATTTAGTTGGTACGACATGATCACAGACCATTTTCTTGGCAAGGAACAGAGGGCAGAATTTAAATATATATAAACTTACACATTTTATGATATAGGCGGACAATGTAGACTTCTCTTCTTTGAAAGACCAGTAGCCACCAATGTTACTTTGAAATGGAAAGAAAGAACAGGGAAGGGATAAAAAGACAGGTGGCAGATACAAAATATTTTTTCTTGTTTTTTTCTTTACAATCAGTTGTTGCTATCTTTTATTGTAAGCACTTGTAGTTACGAAACCATGTTTTATCAGCTCGCCAGCATGATTGTTCAGCCTTAGTAGAGGTATCCCATTATATAATAGCTCATATTGACATAGCGATTATCCCTCTGTTGGTCCCACTTTTTGTTAATTGCAGTTATCAAATGTGTCAAGAAATCAATCAGCAAATTTGTGTCATTTGTTTTGTTTTCAGTAACTTACAGTTTTGTAAGAGCCACTAATTAACATGTAATTTCTTATCAAATGTTACATAATTTCCAGAAAAACAATCCTGTGTAATCGTCAATTTCAGCTAATCTCTCACTTAATGTTAATTCAAATTCACTAGCATCAGTGGATTAACATATTCAAGGCATGTTATTAGATAAATATGAAAAAGGCTATGAAAAGTTACATGGTTTCTTGCTACTCTTCAGCGCACATTTTAAGAGAATGACAGCCATATTATGAGGAAGCACCTGTTATCCATTTAAAGTACATTCTATTGTGTTTGTGCAATGCAGCATAAAGAAGGAGGTGGAGAGGAGAGGGACAGTGTCCCTGGCCTGTTTAAAGTCTGGCCAAAAACTGGTGTCATGATCAAGAGCGTAAAGGGACAATTAAGCAATTTAGAGTAGAAAAATTATAACTCAGTGAGGCAAGAAGGTTAAGTTTTGGCTCATCATACCTTGTCTTTGGTGTTCTCTGTTAAAGGGTGATAAAAATAAGTTTAAAGGGATGTTGTCATCTCACAAACAACACAGAATCATAAGACAGGACACATACAGTACTTTCACATATAGCTATTGTTTGAACTCTAAAGTCACATTGTTTTCTTAGTAATTTAATAGTCATATCAATTGCAGAGCAGTTTCAAAAGAGATTTTACTTTCTAATCTTGTGTAAACAAGGTATCTTTTCATCTGATATTGATCTCCTGAGATTTTGCCAGTAAACACCTGGGTGAGTGAAAGAGGATGGAAGAAAGGTGCTGAGAAAGGACAGAAAAGAATGATGTTAAGGGAGAGGATAAGATAAAGCCAATGTATAGTTAATGGGGAGTAACTTACATCTGAGCGGGAGGTCAGATTGTTTTTGTGCTCCGGTTGCATTTCATGGGCCAGGTTTGAAGCCTCATATCTCAAATTAAAGATAGCAATAACCCTTATATTTCCCATCCTCTCCTTTTGCCTCCTCTCCTCTTTTTTTTCTTCACAGCCCCCCCCCCCCCACACACACACACCATTCTCCTAAACTATTACAATTGCAGTTCATGTCATTAAAGGTCTAGCCATGACTACTATTCCAACCTAAATAAAACAACAACGCCTCCCAGGCTTGTAGAAACCTTACAGCTGGATATGAGTAATTCAAGAATTCAGAACTCTGTCACTTGGCTCTGGAACATGTTACATTCACCTCTCAGATCTGCTATAGAAGCCTTGTTAAAAGGAGTATCCAGATGTGCTAGTGGAAGATGAGATAACACTTTGTGGGAGTGTGAAAATTCAGTCCTACAGACTCATTTATATATCTTAATGTTTTTTTTTCTTTCTTTTGTGGCTGTAGTACTTCCAAACCCAGACTGGAAATCAATTTGATATGGTGAATTAAGTAGTTCCTCATCATAAATGCACATAAAAACTGATTGGGAGGAGAATATAGTCATTTGTTATATTAAACATCTATATTAAACATTTAAAAAGCAGATAGGGCATCTAAACACAGTGTTGAAATGTATACAAGTAAAATGGCAAACACACAGTTGTATGTATAGTATGTCCGTATAACTGTGGAAGATCTACAATGTTATTGTGTTGCTAGTTTGGAGGAAAATGGCTCAGAATTAGATCTGGACAACTGATCCCTAAAAATGGCACAGATTTGGGCTGTTCTCCAACACAGAGCACAAATATGACCATGCATAGTACTAACAAGCTTACTTATGGTATGTACTGCTGTACACATGCATAGTTACAAACACAAACCAAGTTTGCAGTAAATCAGCATATACAGGCAGTCAGGTCTCTGCACTCGTCCGGCATTACTCCAAAAGAGACACTGAATACTTCTAATCGTGGGAGAGCGGTGAATGGCCAGTTGATTTCAGTATGTGTGTTCATTTCCTGACATCAATCTCACGGTCCATTTGGCTTAGTCCAAACCAGTGACGCTAACCACGTATTTGGAGCAAACCCAGTATCCTTTTTTTTTTTTTGAAATAACAAAATTACCATTCACAATGTGTTTAGAACAAAACCCCAATGATTAGCTGTTGTACGATTTTATAAGTCTGTGGACACACTGGAAATTGTTCCTCCTGACATGTTTCAAACATGTATTCAGTCTTATTTTGTGTAAACAAAAACTCTTTGAATTAAGTAGTGCTAGTTTGCAAAGGTCTCCCCTCGAGAGCTGCCATCCTATCGTGAAGGGGGAATTTGAGTGCCCGAACGATTCCAGGAGCTATGTTGTCAGGGGCTTCATGCTCCTGCTAGGGTCTCCCTTGGCAAACAGGTCCTGGGTGATGGGCCAGACTAAGAGCAGTAACAAAACCCCAATGGCAAATAAAACAACAAGGACCGTGACTTCACCCGGTATGGCGCAACAGGGGCCCCACCTTGGAGCCAGGCCCTGGGTTGGGGCTCGTATGCAAGCGCCTGGTGGCCAGGCTTCTGCCCACGGGGCCCGGCCGGGCTTGGCCTGAAAGGATGACCTCCGGGGACTCACCACCCGCCGAGGAAACAGCAAGGGACGGATGCAGTGTGGATTGGGTGGAAGTCATCAGCATGGGGCTCGACAACCCAATCCTCAGACTCCACTTTTCTGGTGTAACCCAAAGTGAAAGGCGACGGCCTGGTGTGGGCCTGCTTATAGCTCCACAGCTCAGCCGTCATATGTTGGAGTTCATCATAGGGAACAAGAGGGTTGCGTCCCTGCGCCTTTGGGTTGGGGACAGGTGTCTCACCGTTGTTTCGGCCTACGGGCCAAACAGCAGTGTGGAATACCCAGCCTTCTTGGAGCCCCCTGGGAGGGGTACTAAATCGTGCTCCAACTGTGGATTTTATTGTTGTCCTTGGGGACTTCAACGCTCACGTGGGCAATGACAGTGAGACTGGGAAAGGGGTGAATGAGATGAACGGCCTCCCCGATCTGAACACTAGTGGTGTTCTGTTATTGGACTTCTGTGCTAGTCGCTGTCAGTCCATAACGAACACCTTATTCAACCACATGGATTTCCATAAGTGCAAATGGCACCAGGACCCCCAAGGTCCGAGGTTGATGATCGACTTTGTTGTCGTATCATCAGACCTCGGACCGGGTGTGTTGGACACTCCGGTGAAGAGAGGGATAGAGCTGTTAACCAATCACCACCTGGTGGTGAGCTGGATCCGCTGGCAGAGGAGGGGGCTGGACAGACTCGGCAGGCCCAAACGTGTTTTGAGAATCTGTTGGGAACGTCTGGCAGAACCCTCTGTCAGTGAGGTCTTCAACTCCCAACTCCGGAGAGCTTCCCTCAGATCCCGCAGGAGGCTGGGGACATTAAGTCAGAGTGGACCATTTTCTCCATGTCCATTGTTGAAGCAGCTGCTCGGAGCTGTGATTGCAAGTTCTCTGGTGCCTATTGCAGCAGTAACCCCCGAACCAGGTTTTGGACACAGGAAGTAAGGGATGCTGTCAAGCTGAAAAAGGAGTCCTATCAAATCTTCTTGAATCGTGGGAGTCCGGAGGCAGCTGAGAGGTAGTCCGAGTAGTCATGGAGGCAAGAACTCGGGTCTCGGAGGAGATCAGGGAGGCCATGGAGGAGGGCTATCAGTCAGCCTCGAAGAAATTTTAGCAAACCATTCGGCGCCTCGGGAGGGGAAAGCGGTGTGCAGCCAACATTCTGTATAGGTGTGCAAGCATTTAGAGTTAAAAGTAAGTGTGAATATATATGACTGATATTTTTTGTATTAGTAGCTTTGCTTACTTCTTTACTTACCATGTCAAGAAGACAGGACTGCAATAGACACACTCCACTGGCCTTAACAGCTACTTGGTCTGAAAACACAGCTCTCAATTGGGTTTCATAGATGTAATTCCTTGGAATCTGGAAGTAACAACAAAATAAATGGATGGTATTTCAATGTGCAGGACATGCTTTTGGCAGATCTAAATTAGCTTGTATTGAAGTGTTTTTTAAAAAAATCCCAGCATACTATCTTTCATCTCAAGGATCTTCTTTGGTTTAGTTCCAAAGTTTGAACAGATCTTGCCTTCAGTGCACAATCCAAAATGCACTTTTCTGCTTCTTACTCTCAGACACCTTTGATGTAGTCGATTTTGAGGCAATTTGAAACAGTAAGATAAACTCAGCTCCTTCTTCTCCCATTGAAAATACTCCATTAGTGAGCAAAATACTTGAGAACTTGTTGTGGGAGATCAAGTTAACAGCTTTAGCATACCAAGCTCTGCTCCCTTAAGCATTAATCTGCTCTGCTTATCTCACCACTTTGATCGAGGTGGCGTACTGTTCTTACAGTCTAGACTCAAGTACTTTTCAAACTTTAAAGGGCTGAAATAGTTGCCAATCCTTCTCCTCATTACAGCTGTGTTTTTACAGTTGCCTCTATTCAGGAACTAATGGCAGTTAGGTTCATTGAAGCAAACCAGAGCAATAAATAGCCTATATGATATTTACAGACATAATCCAGGACAGTTAATAAACTCTGTGGCTCTTGAGAGACATTCTTTCCCATTCCTCTACTCATCATTTGTGGCTTGTCTCACTGCTCTTTACTAATCGTGGCCTACTTAACTGCTATCGAAGTTGCTTATAAATCAAGAAAAATCACTCTTGTTTTTATTTTTACTTCCTAGAATCTTATCCACCTGGTACTAAATGTGAGCAACCACAGCCTCATCTGTAACTAGCACCAAGGCAGACGAAGTCTGCAACATCCCACGACACCCCTGAATTCAAAATTTTACTCTGATCTACTTGCATAGGTCAAAGATCAAAGCTAGTGCTCTGACCTACTTTCATAGATCACACTGGCTTTGATCTATGGTCTTACTCACACTGGCCTTCTCCCTCATCTTTCTATCTTATTCGGTTCCTGAGTGTAATAAGATATGAAGTTGAAATTTGACCTTGACCTACTTTTCTCAAGGTCAAGGTCATCATCTCATTTCATTCCCTTTTGCCGCCCGAGTAATGTGCTTTTTGTTTCACCTTTATATCTATAACGGTTGTGAAAATATTGAGCGGACTAACGGACAGATGGACGGAAGAATACACGAACACTGACAATTACAATACATCACCGCTTTGAAGCTGGATGTAATTAGCATAATGAAGTTAATGGTTTGTTTACAGTGTGGTTTTAAGAGCTTGGTAAAATTATTTGTGAGGCAACTATTCATCTCTAGCTCCTCACACATTGGCTGCATCTCAAACAAGTGTGAGACAGCATAGTTGAGCCACGGGGAAAAGAAATGCTTCCGCAGTTTTCTGTAATAATCTGCCAGCAATGGCTGAATTTCCTAATCACAGAGGTTGACAAGGAGAAACTTTTCAATTGAATAAAGAAGAATGAAGGATTAATTTAATTCAAATTCAGAGCTACCCAGTTATTTTCAGAAGTAGTTAATGGCTGGCCCTGAAAACCGTTTGTAAAAATAAAGTCAATTTTAAATTATACAGTCCTATTTCACCGTGATTCAACCCTCTTGATAATCATTGTAGAAATGTGGCCTGGAACTGTAGTCGGTAACAATATTTGGCCCGAATTTATTTGTAGTCAGATTTAGTATTACAATTCCCACGTAGAAATACCCCTGGCTACCCCAATTTTCTTAAATGTTTGATTTTCATCTGCTGTTGCTCATTATGTCAGTTCATTTCAAGCTGGACCAACCTAAACAATGACAAAAGCACCTCAAATTGTGCTGCTAAACAACAATCAGCTACCTAGCCATTGAAGCAAATGTTAGCTAGCATACTAGAGTTGATACTAAATCAAAGGTTATGATCTCCTCATCCACATTCTTATCTTTAGTTTTCTTGTTGTCTCACTCTGTGTGGGCTGATCACTGCATCTACTTTGTTGGTTGTTGTGCATATGTTACACAGCTGCTTCTCAGGCTATGGAATATTCAAGAATCTGAATGAGATCTGGAAGTTTGTGATGCCCTTTGTAGAGTGTTTAAGATTCAAGAGAAGATCATCTGTGGAAGTTCGTTATCTGTGTTATGATAATTTCAAAATCAGTTGGAATTTCTTCAACTCTGGTAGTGTAAACCCAAATTGAAGGATGCTCAAGATTCAGGGTTTCAAACTGCTGGGCTATTTCTTCCAATATAAGGTTCCTTACCAGCTTTTCTCCACTCATAACTGTACCCAAAGGTACACAACATTGTCTGGGTGTCCACAGACAGCTAACTTATTATTTACATCCTACAGTGTCCAGTATGAGTATTTTCAATTTCATGATCGTCTTACGCAATTTTCTTGCAGTTTTCTGCATTTTGTGTCATTTGTGTTAGACAATATTTGTCAATCAGTCCAAAATTGCATCTACTTCTGTCTTTCCATTGACCTTGAGTGTAAAAATTTTCACAGAAAAATTGGTCCAAGCTTAGCATAATATACCATGATAGAGCTCAGGTAGCCAGTACATTAAGGTTCAAGTTGACTTTGTATGCAATAATTTTGCACAGAAAAATTCACATCACATTTAGTGCAAGATTAAGTAAATTTTTACTGATTACTTTTACGTAATCAATAAAATATTTAAAATCTTTGGAAGAAAATGGACTTCACTGAGAGCAGTTTTCCATAAAAGACACCAAAGCCTGCCCACAGTGGTAGCTTCGTATGCTATTGACCACATAAATGCCTTACGGTATGATTCTCCTGCTGCAGTCCCTATCATGGTTTTTAAAGCTCCTGGTAGTCTCAGCTATCGCTTCCAGATGCTGTCTCCAACGTGGTCTTGGGGAAAAAGAAAGAAACAAATCTCAATAAGGGTGGGCCCCAGTACGTCAAGGTGAGAAATTGTATTTGCACATCTTTGTAGATCTAAGCTCTTAAAGCAATTCAGACGTTTTTAAAAAAAACCCAAACCACCCTCCGCTGCAAAACACAGAGTATATTGTACCTTCCCAACACACCTAAAACTTTATTTCTTTCTGTCAAACAACGTGATTACTTTATAATGTATATAAAAACTGAAAACAATTGGAAATAATCAGTCATCAGGTGATCTTGAATATTTCTCCTTTGTGCATAATACCAAATTCTTATTTGGTGGTTTTCTGCCACCTAGTACAATTTTTTTCCCAGATCCCCTTATGATCTTTTTTCCCCCTATCCACCAATAAAGCAAGGTGTAACAACATATTAAATTTTTTGGGGGGGAAATGGAGTAGAAAATAGTGTTTTTTTTACTTTAACCAGCTCAAATGACTAACCCGAGAAGAGAAATTCCAAAGAAGCATTAAATCGTCTCAGTGAGAGTAATTCTTATCATCTTTGCTCTCGCTAAAACAATGCCCTTAATGAGAAATGTTGCATCATCAGTGTGTGTAGAAAGTGTTGGGAGAAAGAAGTGGGATAGAACCCAAAATATCACCTTGCTAATAGAAAGCAATAGCACTGACTATTGTGCATACACATTAAAGACTTTTAATTTAGAGTGTAGTTGCTACAAGTACAGAAGATGAGTGTTATAACTGCCTCAGTTCCTCTGATCTTTATTCCTGTGCAGTAAGCCTCAAGGGCTTCCTGAGAGTGAGCTGAGGGCTCAGTGCTGTCAAGGAGTTAAGTTTGAAATAA
Organism: Antennarius striatus; assembly: GCF_040054535.1. Classification (NCBI taxonomy): domain Eukaryota; kingdom Metazoa; phylum Chordata; class Actinopteri; order Lophiiformes; family Antennariidae; genus Antennarius; species Antennarius striatus. The sequence goes on along the minus strand of NC_090782.1, from coordinate 16,233,520 downwards.
CTGAAGAGAATCATTGAGATTGTCAAAAAAAGCATTTCTTTCTTCTAAAAACACCCCCAAAGCCACTCTCTTACACAACCCTGGGAAAGGACCCCCCCTCCCCCGAGGCTGTTTAAGACCAAAAAAAAGTGTTATTTAGAAATGTAGGAGAGGGAGATGCATGGCATTCATTCAAGATAGACAGGACACAAATGCCTGTGCCACCAAAAAGACACAGCTGTCCTCAAGCTCTCAGGCTGTCATACTCTCTGTTTCTCATCTTCAAGGTCTTCTGGCTCTGCCAATTTATCTTCCTCTCCACCCTTTCACTCACTTCCTCTTGGAAAACTCTTCATACTTTTGCTGCCTTAATTTCCTCTCTCAAATTTCCCTTTCAGTTCCTCTCTTTCATGCTCCAAGTTTTCTTCCCATGAACCACTTTTTCTCTTTCTGCCTTTTAACTCAGTCTTCTTTATGGTGGAGTTAAGCTTACACTGTATACAGTGCACAGTATACAGTGCTGGTATGATATTTATTAGCAGTTGGTGCAGAGAGACACATGGGCACATAAAGACTGGGAAACGTATTGACTCCAAGGTCAACTAAAGTTGGAGGAAACATCTTGACAACATGGACATAATGGTGCTTATAGCTATCACCTGAAGGTCTAATTAATGTCTGAGTTAATCAGGAGGGATGAACAGAATGTGTGATAGACAGAGCACTAAAAACAAACACACCTAAAATATTAACACTTAACACTGTAATCAGATGTGTTTTTGTATTTGTAATTCATATCGAACACCATAAAATCTGTCACCAAAACACACATAAGTAATTTGAGACATTCGTTGTATTGTCCTTTAAGCATCATGTTTCAAGTATGACTTTAGAAACAGTTCATAATATAATATTACAATATTTATAACTTGCTTGACTAACTTATTTTACCTATTTACTGATTCTCTTGTGTTTTGATTGTATTGATACTTAAATGGTCAATAAAATTCTTTAGTATTTATTGGAATCCTTATGAGTTTACACAAAGTGTTACTAGTTTTACTGCGGCCTATTCAAAAAATGATCGTCAAGTTTAAAACATGGTGGGACGGTCACTACTCACTCTGCTCTGTGCAGTCCCGCTTTGTGCAGAGTTTGCCTGTCCTCCCCGTGTCTGCTCTTCCGCGACCCAAGCAAGCGAATGAAGCAGTTACAGAAAATAAATGAATGAAGTTTATAACATTAAAATAATGTTGCGCCTAACTAGCAAAACCCAAAAAAGACAAAAAACAAACATTTGAGCAAAATATGCTGTTTCTCAAACAACGCTAACATTCTAAACAAAACAATATACTGTGCGCCCTCACAAATTTGCGAATCAACGATTGCGACTCAACCTCATCGCGGATTTTTAGTAAGCATGTGATACCGTACGCGCGTTCTACTGGCTGACGGCATCCGGAAGTGTGCTACGTTCCGTCAGTCTCAGACTTTCATGAGACACAAAAGTGCTTTAAACAGTCGATTACAGTGTAGGAAAAGGTAACACAGATAGAAGGTGGTTTAAAATATGTATGGGGAGGGTTCATAAACGTTAAATTACCATAATTAACAAGATAAATATGTCATGGATTCCTCAATTGCGTGTGGTTCCTGGAATGCATTAACCACAAAAATTGAGTGTGCACTGTACTACCACATATACAGTGATGAAACTTAGAGAGACAGCAGTAACCAAATGAATATTTATTTATTTGTTGACACAAAAAAATAGATTTTCTTGAAAGAAAATCAGTTTTACCTGTCTGCCTGGAATCCATCAAAAGAATGAAGAACAGTTATCATACAATTTATTTGGAGACTTTGCACCACCAAATTAGCACTGCTTATTTAACATATACCGTATTTCGTCTTGGGAAAACTTGACTGTTTTAGTTTAACACAAACAAAATCATACTTTATTTTTAGTTTAGATGTTATTGGTTTGAAAATACACCCCGTGACAGCTGTTATGCCTCAAAAAAACACTGATTTTCAGATTTTCTCTTTTATAAAACATTTAGAATGGAAACATACAGTATTTGAAAAGTGATTAATTTTTAGAGGCTTTCTTCATAATACATTATTCCTAGTTAATATTTTGGAAAATGTTACGTCATTTACTTTTGGTAAAAACTAATGCAACGTAATTTTAAGTATACTACTAAAAGATTATGTAATTTGCTCTTACACTGAAAAAGTTCTGTTTTTGTGCTGTAACTGCAGCACTCTATCCTTCATGCAAGTTCTTGAAACAATCAGTAATTCCTCATCTATTTAAAAAATGGACTATTGTAATGAGGACCATGAGACATAAATGATGCTTGCAGATGTGGCCGCCAGCATGACTTAGACATGAATGAAATTACCCAGTTGTAAATGTTAGAAGGTTTTAATGTGGGTTTAAAAGGTTTGGCACATGATCTGTAGCCTGTGAGTTCACTGGATGATAATGCATGCAGATCACTGTTAAACCTCAACAGACAAAGGATGCTTTCATAAATGTTCTTATTCCAAATTCAATAGACAGTATTATCTTTCTCTTACCACAGCATGGTGCTCTTCAGATTAAAAAGTAACTTTTTCGCTGACATTTGTTATCTAATGTGACATCGAGTCATTTTGATAACAACGTGTATGGCCCTTATTATATCCTTGTGTTTAGTTTTAAGGAAAAATGACATCCATTATAAACCATTCACAAATTTCCAATGGTGGTTGCAACATTCCAGCACATCTGGGTTGAGACAAGCTTCCCTTAAATCAGAACACAAGTCAGAACTCTTCCCATCTTTGTTTTTTCATTTATAATTTATTACATTTCCCCTCTCTTGAACATCCCTACCTGGTGGTTGGTCTCTTCAGTCTACACAGAGACTGACACCAATGTCACCATCTCATTACTTTCCAAAGGATCCGGGAGGTCAGTGCTATCAAGTGGAGTGGTGCTATAAAATAAATTGAATGTTCTGCTGAGGCAAATGTTGAAGGTGATGGACAGAGAGGGCTTACGGAATGACAGGTCTCTCCAAATCTCCTGGGTGCTACACACTGGGACCTGGGCTAAGCAGCCGGAATACTAGCTGGGAAAAAGGTTGCAGTAAGAATTAAACATGAGCAACCCAACCAGTGCGGTATGTTGGCCATCCGTCACTCTGCAGCTCGGAGAGACTAACTGTGCACGTCCAGTGGGGCTGTCAGGTATTGAAAAAGACATACTTGGCTGTGCAGAGATGAAATCAGCATTGCAAATGGGGAAATGTAGGGAAAAAGAGAATAAAGCCAATTGGTGTGAAGTGAACACAGCATAAAGACAAAGAGATGGTCTGTATTGGTTTGGGCGCAAGATAATGGTAGTTTAATAATTATTAATTAAAATACTAATTCATTGTGTGTGTGTGTGTGTGTGTGTGTGTGTGTGTGTGTGTGTGTGTGTGTGTGTGTGTGTGTGTGTGTGTGTGTGTTGGATTGGGACGTGAATCGGTAAAATGTTAAAATATGGTTCTGAAAATCAGAACCAGTGGTCAAATGTTCTGAGTGAAAATGGCCTGAAATTTTTTCATAACCTCCAAACTCCAATTCAAAATAATAAGTGGTTTGATCTAATCATGATTATGCAATACAGTGCGCCCTCGTTCTTTGCAGCTAATGCGTTCCAGGAACCTTATGCGATTGACGAATCCACCATCGAGGTCACAATCTTTTTTTCTGGTTTATGGTAATTTATGGTAATTGAAACGTTTATGAACCCTCCCCATACTGATATTAAACGATCTTCTGTATTACCTTTCCCCACACTCTTATCAACTGTTTAAAGCACTTTTGTGTCTCATGAATGTCCGAGACTTACGGAACTGAGCGCACTTCCGGATACCGTTAGCCAATAGAATGCACGTATGGTATCACGTGACTGCCTACTAAAAATCCGCAATGAGGTGGAGTTGCAATCATTGATGTGTGAATGCGTGAGGCTGCACTGTACCTCTTTACGAATGGTTGCAACAAATGAAAGCATAATCACATATTTTAAGTACTAGTATGCGGAACAATCAATAGAGATCTTGCATTAGGACTTGTTTATTAAATTTTATTGTAATGAATGATAATTATGTTCATCTCAAAAATCTGTACCATAAAGAATAACTATTTGCTTATAGTTCATGAAAATGTACTTAAAATGTCAAATTAATGTACTTAAAATCTACATTAATCCATCCATCCATTCTTATGGTCAAAAGTAACCCCTTGTAAAGATCGTTGTATTTGTATATACAGTGGTACTTCTACTTACGAAATTAATTGGTTCTGGAAGAAATTACGGAAGTAGACAATTACGTAAGTTGAGACGTGTTTTCCATGCAAATGCCTTAATCCATTCCAAGCCCCCCAAAATTCCGATATAAATGTTTTATAAAGCATAAAAATGCATCAAAAAATGTAACAAACACATATTATTAGATTATTACACAATAAATGACAGTTGTGCATAACGTAAAAACCAAAGAATAGAGTAAAGGATAATATTGACGGTCATTTACCTTTTAACAGCTGTCCCCATTGTTTTTTGCCCTCTTTGGTTCATGCGCTCCTATCTCACGATGCCGAACAACAGAGTGAATTCCAGTCCTCCTTTTGAACTTCTCCAACCACCCACGCGATGCATTAAACTCCTTAAACTCCCTTTTGTTTTAATAACGTGGCGATTGTAGATTTATGGCCATATTCTTTGGCGAGATCAACCAAACGTATCCCTTTTTCATGCTTTTCTATTATCTTTTGCTTTGTTTGTACGGACAAAAAAACTCTTTTTTTCATCTTTTCTTTCCCTCTTTTTTCCGTCACTTTCTTGGGGTCCATAGTGAATACTCATAACGTTAATTTATTTATGTAAAACTATGAGGCTACCTCACGGATCAAGTGCCGAACACACTCCATTAGCACCGATCTAGCTCCACACACAGGTGGAGTGGCATCCCTCTTAGCCAATGGGATGCCAGGAAGATACGGAATAGGTAATAGCCAATGGCAGAGCAGCTATGAGAATGTTGCGTTCAGGAACCTGTGGGAGATTAGAGTATCAGCCGATACTGTATTTTTATATTACGTAAGTCGAAATTTCTTTCCTAAGTAGAGGTAATATTTTCCTGCTGAGAAATTTCGTAAGTAGAAAATTTCATAAGTAGAGACATTCGTAAATAGAGGTATCACTGTATGTAAGTCTTTTAGCATGCCTGACCCATGCCGATCTCCTCCATGTAGTTTATTGGTAATCAGTTCAATAGTTTTTAATTTTAATAGAACATATTTTCAAAAAATATTTTATTTTGGGTATTTCATTGTCCCATAATCATGCTACTCAGATATTAATCCAACTAAATATCCACAAATATTAATCAATCAACCAACCAACCAATCAGTCAATCAATCAATCCAGTTTATTTATAAAGCATTTTTCAAGCAAGAACATGCGATGCAAAGTGCTTTACAGAATAAAAAAAAAACAATAAAAAAAAAGAAAAACAATTACAAAGAAAACAATTACAAAGAAAGCCCTCCCACCCTCCATACTGGACACACACGGTGACACACACAATCACACACAATACAGAGACATGGCGTTGAGGATCAAAGCAGCACCACCTTTGGGGTCGTCCACACTGGGAGGAGCCACAGACCGTGCCATCGGAGGGACGAGCATCCAAGCTCCCTGATTCCGACAGACAGGTTGATCCCCACACAAAAGAGAGGAACCCAACCGACCGGGCTGAAGGGACCCAAGGACAGCAACCTCAACCACAGACTCTACACTGCTCACTGTGTGGAGGAATCCCCTGAGGAAATACTTGCGATAAAGCTAAAGACATAAGCATAAAAAAGGACTTAAATAATAGATATAATAAAATAAATGCAGTACAAAAATAAAATACGTCCGGGTTCACGTCCTGCTCTGTACGGAGCTTGCATGTTCTCCCCGTGTCTGCATTGGTTCTCTCTGGGTTCTCCTGCTTCCTTCCTCCTCCAAAAACATGTGCTTCAGGTTGACTGGCCAGTCCCAAATTGACTGTAGGCATGAGTGTGTGCGTGCGTGGCTGTCTGTCTCTCTGTGTGGCTCTGCGGTGCACTGGTGTTGCGCCCAGATTTTCCCATGTCTCACGCCCTCAGCCAGCTGGGATAGGCTCCAGCTCCCCATGACCCGCGACAGCGGATAAAGCAGTGCCAGAAAATCGATGGATGGATAAATATTCTGTTTTTACTGTGCTTTTACAAATCTTTTGCCTGGTAGTATGGCCTTAAAGACGGTCAAATAAATCAGTGTATAATTAAATAAAATATGCTATCATGAACTTCATAGTTTGTAATCTGACTTTGACACCTGTCAAATATTATTACAGAAATTTAGGAAATCGTTTTAAGGGTGGATTCATTTCAAACATCCTGATTCAGAAGAGCCAGAAGGTGAAGATCAATTTCTCAACATCAACTGACGAATTGCAATTTCTGTGACATTGAATACATTCTTGATATGTTTCAATTTGAAAACTGTGGAAACTGCCAAATGTGTTGTGATTTCTGTGACTTTGGCTGCATTTAATACTGCTCAGTGTGGATATGGTAACTTAAGCCCTATAGTTGTATATTTAACATGTCAAACTCTAGGCTGTAATTAATAGAATGTGTAATAGCTTTTGCAAGTTCTATTTGCTATGTGTGTATGATATTTATGAGAAAATGCTTTATATTGCCTAAATACAGCAATGGTGAAATGGCAAAAAAGGCGTAAGTTTTGTGTCTAACCTTGTTCCACACACCCGTACACAAATATTTTAATATGAATTCAACAACTTTTAATAGAAATATTTTTTTTAAATTTATTTCCACACCTGAATGTCGACCATTGACAGAAACTAATGCAAATTGTCTGATTTACGCACCGATATGCACGACCTATATAAAACTCCTGGGAGGCTGAGATTGAGACAGGCAATCTTTAGCTCACTTCCTACAATACAGTACTACAAAAAACAATAAAAAGAAAATAGAGCACACTTGAGTCTGAAGTCTTAGGTATTTTATAACAGGTGCTATAAAATTTGTTGACTATATAATTTTCTGTGTCCAGGACTATTTTATTCTGATTTATCTATAACAGAACTAAGCCATTCCCCAGATCTGCAGGGTTAGTGCTGTGTTTTTGACTTTACTTAATGTTTTCCTTACTGTTTTCAAATGCATCAGTGTATTGTAGACCAGTTTAGGCACTGGCGCCCAAAATCTATTCTGGCATGAAACAGCTTGAGCAGCATTTAGTTCCCCTTCGCTTCCACCCTTGCCAGTAAATATTTAAGTATGTTGCCATTTTGTTGGAAGAACCGTGTCACCACACCAGGTTAGTCAGCAGATACCTTCAAGATAACACCACACCTTTTAGTTGGGATTTACTAATAAACTTTTTTCCAGTGTTGTGGTTTGGTCAATCATTTGTAAAGAATGCAGCCTTGTCTCACAGAAACAAACACTATTCAACAATCACTGGTAACACAGCTCAAGGCAACTTTGTTTAGAATTCTTTTGAAAACAGCTTATAACAAGGATAATGATAAATTTTCTGCTTATGTCCAGGACAAGGGAGGCCACAGTTAAATCTCTGTGATTTAAAGTACTTTTTAATTATGTGACCTTTGTTTTTCAGGTATTTGTTTCAAAGCTGATAATTCTAATGATGAAAGATTCCCAGGTGGACACACTGGGCCCGTTACACAAAGCCTGTTTAGTGGAAAACCTGGGTAAGTTAACCATGAAATCAGGGAAAACCAGGGTTTCCGGTTTCACCAAGGGAGGTAACTTAATCCAGAGTCAGAGGAGTAAACCTAGCCTGTGTCACGAGGCGAGGTAAAGTGAACCTCTAGGTTTGTTACCACAGTAACAGACTCTGAAGCTAGCCTGGTCGGGAGGAGGGGCCGTGTCACGAAGCAGGTTCAGTGGAAACTCTGGGTAAATTAACCCTGAAATCAGGGAAAACCAGGGTTTTTGGTTTCACAAAGGGAGGTAACTTAACCCAGGGTTAGAGCTGTAACCCTGGCCTGTTTCACGTAGCGAGGTAAACTGAACCTCTGGGTTTGTTACTGCAGTAAGACTCTCTGAACATAACCTGGTCAGTAGCAGTTTTTATGCAACAAAACCAGGGTTTCCTCTGACTCCGGCCCCTTTCACCGCTGCTCGCGCGGCTTCATTCCCTGGTTCTGTTGAACGGAGAGTTTTACTGACGTAAGGTTTTATAAATAACTCCATATTTTAGAGGTATTTTAGAGATGAATATAGCATGTTCATTTGACGTGGAGCCTCTTGATGGAGTTTCAGCTTTAATTCACAGAGAGTTAAGTATTTTTGTATCGCGTTCAGATGTCCCGTCACATCCAGACAAATCTCTTTATGATCGGTACCGATTCACGTCCCAATCCAACACACACACACACACACACACACACACACACCCACACACACACACACACACACACACACACACACACACACACACACACACACACACACACACTTGATCCATCCTCACGTCTGCAGCAGCGCTTCGTGTAGCGCTCCGTTCAGTTTTTCATTTGTTATTTGCAAACAATAGTTTTTCTATACATTGGGAGATGCTTGGTGCGCCTCGCGTTTAAACTTTTACCCCAGTTTTTCCATTTCCCTGGAGAGAAAACCGTCAGAATCATTAAGGAGGAGTTCCACAGGACTGCAGGTGAATGATGTAGAAATCTGATAAATTCATTTGAAAGTATGTTCTCTTAATGATATTGTACTGCAATGTCAGACTTGGGTTAGTAACATTAATTTCTTTTCGGATATCCCACTGTAATTTGCTGCCATAGATGGTACCCATATTCCCATCAAGGCTCCCTCACATAATGAAGGTGATTATATGAACAGGATGTCAACTCACAGCAAATATATGCCGGTACAAGTAGATTGACTACTGTTTCAACATGTTAAAGACCGCATCATAGATAAACTAACATCTGTCCAGATCACATGTGATGCTGCAAACTACATTTTCCACCTTTATTTGTATAGTGCCTAATCACATTAGCAGACATATCAAAGAGTTTTAAGAGACAGAAACCAAACAGAACCCTCCAGGGCAAGCATAAGCAGTAGCTGCGGGGAGGAACTTCCCTCAGTATTGACGTGGAGACGGAGCGGTCCTGATCGGTTCCTGACTCACAGGTGTATGATGAGTCTCATCTGAGCAACAGACTAATGCAGTAACTAAAGCTTAGCACAATAATTAATTTGTCTATATTGTTTATTCCACTCTAATGAATCTATTTTCCATCACAGGAGAGTCTGATGGTTGTTTTCTGGGGGACAGGGGTTAGCCATGCCAACCGAGGCTGCTGACCTCTTACTAACCCAGGTCTCCAACAGAACTTCAAATGGGTTCACTGCAGGACGAGAGCCCAGGTGGAGATGACCATAGGCTGCTGAAAGGCCGTTTCCAGTGTCTATGACACCTCAGGATGAATCCTGAGAGGACCTGTGATGCAGTTCTGTTCTTCATAGTAGTATTGCCACTATCAGATGAGAACAACACCCTACCCCACAAACTGAACACCCCGATAATGACCCCGTCCACCTGCCAGCTATCCAGGGTGGCAGAGCAGTGACTCCATCTGCCAAAAGCATTTCAGAGCCTGTCTAAGTCACCATCACCACAGCGGGCAATAAAAACATAAAATATACATTTCAAATTACTTACAAATACAAAGTTATTTCTTGGATCGTTCCAGTGGTGAACATTCTAATATTCAACATAATTCACTTGTGAACAACACCAACCTCTAACTTTTGCTCCTCTATTTGTATGTTCAAATCTGCCCTCCTAATCTGGAGGTCCAAAGAAACCATTTTTTATCTGATGTCTGTATTTCATAGAAAGTGAATTCGATAAACTTCTAGAATGAACCGCTGGTGTTCACTGAGCATCTGTTTATACATTGGATGTGGTGGACTGTCCAGGTTGCTCTGTTAAAAAAGGATGAGAACGTGTTGATCCGTCAGTGGAGGCTAAATGTCACTCTGTATTGCACCAGAATGTTAAGCAATAGGAACAATCGCTAACAGAAAATATTTGACCACCTTTATTTTCTTCAATTTCCTGTTAATTTCTTTTCCTTTTTATGAACTATGTATTATTTGACTAAAACACACAGATAATTAAACATGGAATGCCTAAAACCAGTTATAAGCAGTAAAATCCAACCGTTATTGACATAAGAACTGAATTAGTTCGAGCTATTAGAGTGTCAAGGAAACCATCCAAAATGACTAAATATCAGTTCTTCATGTCAGTTCTTAGACAATACAGTACGTTTAACGGTATGAATATTCTTCTTTTCAACTGTTTTTATAATGTGCATATGCCGATTTACTGTTTAAATTACCTAACATGAAAACATTTAAAAACATTTCCTTATTTAACAGAACTTGATGTAGATGAGAGCACATTTACAGTATGTGTGTGACAAGAGCATTCTGTTAGCGATAAAACAACTGAAAAGCCGAACGTCCACTTATTATTTTACTGTACAATGTCGTTATGTTATAATGAGGAAGAGGAGGATCCCTAACGAGATGATGCAGAAGTGCGACCTGTGTGAACGATGGTTTTAAACTTCGTTCTCAGCTGTTGACATGTGCGCTTCTCCCCCCTGGATTGCATCTAATAAAATATTTTAATAATAATAATAATAATAATAATCCACCTTTAATAGTCCACACAATGGGGAAATTATGTTTTCCTCTCCAGTTTTCTGTACATGCATATATACATATGTGTTAGTCGGCATACACACACAAACATTGTACACAGGCCCCTGAACACAACACACACTAGGGGCCTGTAGGCATGCAGTTAATAACAAGGAGTACAGGGAGGTGGAGGGACGGGTCGCAGCTTCAGGGGTGCGCCCCAATGAGCAGCTTGTGGGGGGGACGGCGCCTTGCTCAAGGGTGCCTCGGAACTATTATTCAAGCCGTTTACCTCCGTAATTTCACCGTGAGTACAACAGACTACGTTTAGACGTACACATTGTCCTGAGCAGCAGTCTCAAGTCATCTTTCTCTTCTTTACAGCTGCAACGCTGTTCCTCTTTTTGCAATATGTCCTCAAAGTCTTCATACACGTAGATTACAATCTATACTTCAACTGCGGAGCGCGTCTCGTCCGTCGTCATGGTGAATTGTTGAATCGGGGCTCCACTGTTGATGGGTTTTTATAGTGTTGTTGCACCTGCTAAACTGTGGGTCAATCTACCCTGGGTTACTTCAACTACCCCTGAACAGCCTTTGTGAAACTGGAATCCCTGGGTTTTCCAAACTCAGGGTAAATCAACCCAGAACCACAGGTTTACCCCCAGGTATGTTAACCCTGCCTTTGTGAAACGGGCCCACTGAGTCTGGTTAGAGCTGTTCCCATTCAAGTCCCCTTTCTTCCTGTATAAATTACTATACGCACCAAGCCGTACATGGTTAAGAATACTTCGGGACCCTGTGTACAACAGACAAATGCAAAAAGGCTAGAACACAAAAAAGTATTCCCTCTGCCACTCCTCTCTTTCCACAAGGAGATTAGCCTTGATAATAATCCATTCTGTAAATATTTTCCGCAGTAAAAACAGTAACTTTATCAGCCCATCAAACTTGCAAATTATAAATCAACCGTTGTCATGTATACCTGAGGCTTTTCTCATTAGTTTGTCTTCTGTTTCTATGACACTAATTATACTGGAACCAGAAACATGACAAGGGGGATCTTCAAGTTAAAAGGCTAGGTGTAAGGGAAGTCAATCAATACAGCAAGATAAATGATGTTCATGAGCCAGACACCAAGGGTTTTCCTTTGTATGGATCTTTATAAAACTGTAGACATTCACTTGCAGCCTCTTCTCTTTACAACTTACAAATGTCATCCATTTCATCACTGACACCTTTTGAGTACTGCTTCCTTAGTAGGCCTTTATCCAAAGAGCCATAACTCTTCAGCCAAGTGTCATTACTTTGAGTCTGACAGTAATGGAATCAATATTTTGACACCTTGCCATACACTGATGCAAGTAATTGAAGTCACAACTGAAGTCTGGGAGTTGGAAAAAAATTATTGATGAGTAGCAGAATACGGACTCTAAACTTGAAGACTCTGACATCATCGTCATAGACATCTCCATATATACATATAAATAGATTTTAGTTGCAACACTGTCGCAGGCTATCTGTTCCTCTCTCTCTCTCCCCCCAAATTAAACTCCATTAAACAAAAATAATGCAAACAAAATAAACCAATGGACTGCTCATACTGAAATGGATCACTTCGCATTTTGTTGTGTTTTTTCAAGTTTGTTCCAGATGTAACTCTGTTAATATCCATGTCTAGCACAGCATCATGTGTGAGTCCTCAATCAATAGACTACTGGTCAAGTTGCAGGACCAATGGGCCATCCACACAAAGAACAATAGCTATATCATTAACAATTCATAAATTGTTTCAAAAATCATCGGCGCTGAAATGAATGTTGGTCGAATGAATTTCAGAGTGATATGATAAACAACACAATCACTAAGTACCTCCAAAAAGGATTTTCAATTCCCATAAAAAAAATTTAGTGAATCTACAAGAGAATGCCAAGTGCTCTTTGGTGTTGATTGAGGGTTTTGAAGGTTGTTATGTCCTTACTGACAAAATAACCTTGATGGTTTGTTTTTGCTACAAACCATGAAAGATGTATCAAGTCATAAAAATAAATAATAAAAGTATAAATAATGATCTTCAAAATACTTTAAAAGTGTCTGAATGTTGAATTTACATATTTTGCCAATTCTCTTACTTCATCTTTTTTTTCTGTTGCCCTGCACACCCTACATCAATGCCAGGTCATAAATAACATTTCAGCTATTGATAAACCGCTGAAAAACTTGGAGTACAAAGCACGTGGTTGGCACCACAGGATGTTCTGTCATCAGCATGGATACTCACATCATTATCCTTGTAGTTATCATTAGTTATTGTACTTGGTATGGATGTTTCTTCACTATAAGCACAGAAAGATTGAGGAGCGCAAAACACAGAAAATGTAAAACAGAGAAAAAGTGAATGAAACTTGCTGTTTTAGTTTAAGCAGAACAAAACTGTCCGCCCAGGAAAGCTGAAGTCAGAGACAGTTTTATTGCCAACATTTTATTTCAGAAAATTTACATCCAGCAACTCCTGCTTCTCTAGAGATAATTTGCAATTTGCCAGTGAGACTGTATCTCATCTTGGCACCCACTGCATTTAATATAAATGATTAATTAACAGATATTAGTTAACTATATTTTAAAAATATGCTTAGCCTGAACTATTCATCATGTATCCCCAACTGTTGCAGAGACCACCAATATGTTGAGTAATCGGATTGGAATACAATTGTAAAAAAGTGATTAAAAAAATCATCAAACATGTTAAGCATTGAATGCAACTATGATTATGAGGATATTATCTCCCTTTAAATTTTTACAAAGTCGTAACATTTTTTACACAAAATGGTATAATAAAAACATTGACTTTGCTTCATCACATACAGTATGTATCTTCTTCTTCTTTTCCTTTCGGCTTTTCCCTTCAGGGGTCGCCACAGCGAATCAATTGCCTCCATCTAGCCCTGTCCTTTGAATCCTCTTCTCTCACACCAACTACCTTCATGTCTTCCCTCATTACATCCATAAACCTCCTCTTTGGTCTTCCTCTAGGCCTCCTGCCTGGCAGTTCAAAACTCAGCATCCTTCTACCAATATATTCACTATCTCTCCTCTGGACATGTCCAAACAATCTCAGCCTGGCCTCTCTGACTTTATCTCCAAAACCTTTAACATGTGCTGTCCCTCTGATGTCCTCATTTCTGATCCTATCCTTCCTGGTCACTCCCAGAGAGAACCTCAGCATCTTCATCTCTGCTACCTCCAGCTCTGTCTCCTGTCTTTTCCTCAGTGACACTGTCTCTACACCAAACAACATCGCTGGTCTAACCACAGTTTTGTACACCTTTCCTTTCATTTTAGCTGAAACTCTTCTATCACACATCACACCTGACACTTTCCTCCACCCGTTCCATCCTGTCTGTACACGCTTCTTCACCTCTTTTCCACACTCTCCATTGCTCTGGACTGTTGACCCTAAGTACTTAAAATCCTCCACCTTCTTGATCTCTTCTCCCTGTAAACTCACTCTTCCACTTGGGTCCCTGTCATTCACACACATGTACTCTGTCTTACCGCGGCTAACCCTTCATTCCTCTCCTTTCCAGGACAAACCTCCACCTCTCTAGCTTCTCCTCCACCTGTTCCCTGCTCTCACTACAGATCACAATGTCATCTGCAAACATCATACTCCATGGAGATTCCTGTCTAACCTCGTCTGTCAGCCTGTCCATCACCATGGCAAACAAGAAGGGGCTCAGAGCTGATCCCTGATGCAGTCCTACCTCCACCTTGAACTCCTCTGTCACACCTACAGCACACCTAACCACTGTCTTACAGTCCTCATACATCTCCTGCACTGCTCTAACATACTTCTCTGCCACTCCAGACTTCCTCATACAATACCACAATTCCTCTCTGGGCACCCTGTCATAAGCCTTCTCCAGTTCTACAAAAACACAATGCAGCTCCCTCTGGCCTTCTCTGTACTTCTCTATCAACATCCTCAAAGGAAATACTGCATCTGTAGTACTCTTTTTTGGCATGAAACCATACTGCTGCTCACAAATGTTCACTTCTGCCCTTAGTCTAGCTTCCACTACTCTTTCCCATAACTTCATTGTATGGCTCATCAGCTTTATTCCTCTGTAGTTGCCACAACTCTGCACATCTCCCTTGTTCTTAAAAATGGGCACCAGCACACTTCTCCTCCATTCCTCAGGCATCTTCTCACTGTATCTCATATCTAAGATCCTGTTGAACAGCCCAATCAGAAACTCTACTGCCACCTCTCCTAGACCCTTCCCTACCTCTACAGGTATATCATCAGGACCGACTGCCTTTCCACTCTTCATCGTCTTCAATGCCCTCCTCACTTCATCCTGACTAATCTTTCCTACTTCCTCATACAAGTCATCATAAGCCCCTTGTTTGGCCTTTGCTACCTCTACCTTCACCTTACGCTGCATCTCCCTGTACTCCTGTCTACTCTCCTCAGTCCTCTCAGTGTCCCACTTCCTCTTAGCTAACCTCTTTCTCTGTATACACTCCTGTACCTCCTCATTCCACCACCAAATATCCTTATCTACTTTCTTTCCAGATGACACACCAAGTACTCTCTTACCTGTCTCCCTGATCACATTAGCTGTAGTTGTCCAGTCATCTGGAAGCACCTCCTTGCCACCCAGAGCCTGTCTTAACTCCTCCCTAAAAGTCATGCAACACTGTTCCTTTTTTAGCTTCCACCATTTCGTCTTCTGCTCTGCCTTTGCCCTCTTCATCTTCCTCACCACCAGAGTCATCCTACAGACTACCATCCTATGCTGTTTGGCTGCACTCTCGCCTACCACTACTTTGCAGTCACTTTTCTCCTTCAGGTTACACCGTCTACACAAGATGTAGTCTACCTGTGTGCTCCTACCACCACTCTTATAGGTCACTCTATGTTTCTGCCTCTTCTGGAAGAAAGTATCCACTACAGCCATTTCCATCCTTTTTGCAAAGTCAACTACCATCTGTCCTTCTGCGTTCCTCTCCTTGATACCAAACCTGCCCATCACCTCCTCATCACCTGTTTCCTGCACCAACATGTCCATTGAAGTCTGCTCCAATGACAACTCTCTCACTTCTAGGCATGCTCTGCATCACTTCATCAAAGTCCGACCATAATTTGTCCTTCTCCTCCAGCTGACATCCTACCTGTGGAGCATACCCACTAACAACATTGAAGATCACACCTTCTATTTCTTCAGACTCATCACTCTATCCGACACTCTTTTTACCTCCAGGACATTCCTAACAAACTCCTCCTTCAAGATAACTCCTACTCCATTTCTACATTTCCCATCTACACCATGATAGAACAACTTGAACCCTGCTCCTAAACTTCTAGCCTTGCTACCTTTCCACCTGGTCTCCTGGACACACAGTATGTCTACCTTCCTCCTCTGCATCATGTCAACCAACTCTCTACCTTTTCCTGTCATAGTTCCAACATTCAACGTCCCTACTCTTAGTCCTACGCTCTTGGCGCTCCTCTTCTCTTTCTTTGAGCGAACACACTTTCCTCCTCTCCTTCTTCGACCAACAGTAATCCAATTTCCACAGGCGCCCTGTAGGTCAACAGCGGCGATGGCGGTCGTTGTTAACCCGGGCCTCGACTGATCTGGTATGGAAGTCATAGGTTTGATTCGAATCTTTGATTTGGCAAAAGTTTTACGCCAGATGCCCTTCCTGACGCAACCCTCTGTATTTATCCGGGCTTGGGACCGGCACAATAAGACACTGGCTTGTGTCCTCTTGCGGCTACATTACATACAGTATATATAAAGTCGGAAATTTAATTTAAAATGTTACCAACTTCACTCTGTATTACCAGAGTGAAGTTAGTAATCATATCATATGCAGAACATCCGCGACGATGTGTTTATAGATGCATCTTAAACTCCACTAAATTGTTCTGTAAAGTGTTAGATCTGATTAAAAAAAGCTTAGTAGATTACTTTTATGAATTTCTATGAATTTCTTTTAAAATTATTAATAGAAAATAGTTTAAACAAGTCTTTAGATCATTTTTTCTATTTCATAGTGGAGTAATTTCCTGTACGTTATTTAATGGACCACTCAAGCAGCAAGGTTAGCTTCACAGAAACTTTCAGGGAAGTTTCTGCTGTACTTTTTATTGTACAACACTGAATCATTCTATTTGTTGCTGCTATCTTACTTTTCCAGTGTAATCTAAGCTGGTTCTGACATAATTATACATTAAGAATGCTTGCTGTACAAGGTTTCTGTCTTAATCTGATCACATTTGGATTAAACTCTTTTCTCAGCATTTTTTTTTTCCTTTTTCACAATTTGTTTAAAGAATACGGCAGCGTAGAGCTGCCACACCAAGAAAATAAAAACCGGGACGTATCACGTTATTTCGTGATACGTATCTCGGAATTTCGTGATAGTATCTCGGAATTTCGTGATACGTATCTCCGAATTTCGTGATAGTATCTCGGAATTTCGTGATAGTATCTCGGAATTTCGTGATACGTATCTCGGAATTTCGTGATACGTATCACGAAATAACGTGATAGGACTTTTTAAAGTGGTTTCATTTACTGTCTGCAGGCCATCAGTAAATCATGGCTCCTTTACATGATGCCATTGAATTATATTTCATGCTTGGCTTGAGACATGGTGAGATTTTACAGTTATTGGGCTCCGTGGATGAAATTTATATAAGCATGCGTACCCTAAGACGACACTTGAAAAAGATGGGGCTATACCGGAGGAAAAACGAGTCGGACCCTCTTGAGGGTCGTTCCTCATTGATGAGCTGGAGGGACACAGCCGGCTGCATGGATACAAGCTCCATCATGTCAACATAACATTCATTCATTCATTCATTCATTCATTCATTCATTCATTCATTCATTCATTCATTCATTCATTCATTCATTCATTCATTCAGTCATTCATTCATTCATCTTCTAAACCGCTTAATCTGCAAACGCAGGTCGCGGGTCAACATAACATTTTATCACGGAATTCCGAGATACTATCACGAAATTCCGAGATACTATCACGAAATTCCGAGATACTATCACGAAATTCCGAGATACTATCACGAAATTCCGAGATACGTATCACGAAATTCCGAGATACTATCACGAAATTCCGAGATACTTTCACGAAATTCCGAGATACGTATCACGAAATAACGTGATACGTCCCAGTTTTTATTTTCTTGGTGTGGCAGCTCTACGCTTCCGTAAAAGAATACGTCTTTCCTAGCTATGCAGCAAATTCATCAATATGAGTGAATGTTATCTTCATTTCAACCCATTGGTTTCTGAGATACTATGAACCACATGCTGTCAGTGAACCTTAAACACTACTGTATACTTACTAACTGGGTTACTCAGAAAGTAGGTCAAGATTGTATGTTGCTGAGACTCTACAAATGTATAAATCATCAAAGACGTGATTCTGGTTGGCAGCCAGGCTCCCAAGAAGAGCGCATTTCATCACAATGGCTTAAGTTAGACTTGAGGTGCCTTGACCAAGCTTAAATCCCAAGAGCATGAAAAAAAATCTTTCATGTGGAAGCCATACATTTCACTATTACCAGAAATCCTTTACCCTGCTCTTTCCAACATGCACTGAATGTAAGAAGTGTTTATGACCTCATGTTCCAAAGGTCACAGTCAGACTTTTATTTGCTACTTTGTCATGTCAAATGCCCCTATCACCTTTCCTCATCCAGTGCATTTATGTGACTGAGGTGGTTTAAAAAATGTATTGAAAGGTGCTGACCCTGACCTTTAAAACCACTGAAATGAACATGCAAATGTCAAACCAATAACTAGCTTCCTTTTCAGAGCAACTGCTTGCTTAAACAGGAGCAGTAACTCATTGACCACATCAGACGAGAGTGAAGGGAGGAGCAGCACAGCATTTAACAAATGGCCTGCTTATTTGGGTCACAAAGTAAAGTAGTATGTTTCTCACAAACCCACTCAGTAGAATTCTCTTTAAGCAGTAATGAATCAGACTGGATATGTGAGATTTGCCACTTAAGTTATGGAAACATCCTTAAAGACATTTGTTTCAGCACGTATGAAACCAAGTTGTCTTCCATAATAAGTACATGTATCAAAAATCAAAGAATTTTGGTGTTTTTTCCCCAGTTGAACAATTAATGGTTATACATGCTATAAGCACATTTACCAGCAGTATATTTTGTGTTTCAGAGAGAGACAAATTGTGCATAAAATACTAAAGCAAATGGTAATCTCATTAGTAGACAACAGATGTGAAAACAAGCAAGAAAAGGATTCTTCGATACAACCCCACTCTCAGTTTATGAACATGCATGTTGCCAAATGATCATATTTCAGGTCTTTGAACCACGACATTTGAGGTATTTTATACTTTTTTTTTTAGAAGAAAACTAGAAGACCCTCATGTTTAGTCGATTCCTCTAGAGTTGGCCTTGTAACTCACTGTGGGTATCGGTTCACCAAGGCCCAAACAGGGAATGACGAGGCACTAACATTAAGGACCACAAAAAACTTTCTCCGTCTGGGAGAACAGATCCTGGCCCACCACCCAGAGGCACAAGGCCATATAATTTAACCACTCCAAAGGGATTTATAGATTTTTAAATTCAGATTCATATTGTCTGGTTTTCATTTGGAAAGTAAGAGAGAAGACTTAACTACTAAGCTTAAGTATTACTTTATTAAACCTTCTGAGTAAATAATTCTGTGTCCACTGCAAGGAAACATTGTAGTGAAAGAGGACATGAAGGTAGTTGGTGTGAGAGAAGAGGATGCAGAAGACAGGGTGAGTTGGAGGAAACTGATTCGCTGTGGCGACCCCTGTGCCAACAAAAAGTCATTACGTCTGCACTTTGATTTTTGACTATTGGGTGCGCTTGATTTATAATACCAATACATTTGTTTTTATATGTTTGGTGTGAAGTCTGATGTTATTGTTTTATCGTGGAACATCCACGGGTTCTCCCTAGTTTTAATTTAATTTGCCATGGGAACTTTTTTAATATGTCAACAGACATACAGTATTTAGTAAGTACACTGCAATTACTGTCACTTTCATAAAAGAAAGCAGTTTTAGTGCAGCTATTCACTCTGACATTTCCCAGTGTTAATCTATGATCCACTGAAGCTAATACAAATTACACCAGACTTTTTAAACACAACTTAATACACATTAGTGTTTCCTTAACTCTATAATTATATTTTCTACAATGTAGTCGGCTTAAAGGAACACTGCTGACTTAATGCATGCCTGGAAATATGCATGTTACAATTAAAGAAAGCAATCCATATGTAATCACAAGTACAAAAGAGTGGAAATATGAGACTCGTCCCAAAAAAATATAAATTTAATCTCTGATAAAATGTGGGCTTTTCAGTGTTGCAGCCTTACTGAAATAAGGGATAAACTGTAGTGCCCAGATGGTAGACTAATCAGCAGTTCCCTCTTTACAGACCCATTTCTTCAGGATTAGCAGCATGAAAAGAATGTGGAAAGTGGTCTATAGTTTAATTAAACAAAATCCACAATGGCCCCATCAATTACGGCCAGTTGTCTTGTCCACAGGTCAGTTCACAGACAAAATACAAACAGTGTACACAAAGTTTGCTGTTCAAATGTTGTTTCAATATATTATGACTTTGCATTTACAATGGTTGGAGGCTACAAAAAACATCAAAAAATCACATCAACTTACAGTTTTTTCCCCCCCAATTGCTAATACACTGAAATGAAAAAAAATTATTAAAAAAATAGCCCAATTAATTAAACTGACACACAGAAGGCAAAACTTCTTCTCATGTCTCCAAAACTCTAAACACATTTGCTCTTTCACACACATTTCCAATTTTTAAAAAATAATTTTTCTGCTGATATTTTTTACATAATTGTCTTTTTCACATTATTGTTTTTTGTGAGCATTTTTCTATTCTTCTTCTTTTCCTTTTGGCTTTTCCCTTCAGGAGTCGCCACAGCGAATCAATTGCCTCCATCTAACCAATTGCCTCCATTTTTCTATTCACTCCAATGTAAATATATTGGCTGTATGTATGCTGCACTGATTGTGTAATAGACAGAAAAAAAGAATTAATTTCAGCAATTTGACCTATTTTGGCACTGTGGTACAACTTGCTAAAGATGAGTGATTTTCATAATACCCAACAGTGTGCAGTTGGTTAGACAAAAATTTGGCAATTAGAATGACGATTTGCCACTTGGTGCAAAAGTTTCATTTTGAAAACGCAAGATATAGTTTTGGTTGCAGTGTCTTATTTTGCAGGATAAGCGGAATTTTGCAGTTTGGGTATTTTATGAATAGTGCTGAGTATTTAGATAAAACAAGCCTAGTTTACAAAACTGTACTTCAACAGTTGGAAAAAACTGTAAGCTGACTTCCATGTGATGAAAATGTGCCTGATCCTGATTTCCCTTTTTCTAACATAGTGATAATGGGAACATTTTAAGAAAATGTACACTTGTCTTAATGGATTTTATATCACTACATAAAATTCCAAAGTAATTCGTAGAATTTGCTGCATCTGTCTCGGTATTGGTTGAATTGATTTTCTATGAGAAGTTGTCACTTGTATGTGACATGGATGAACAAGAATCAAACACTTGGTGGGGTGACACTTTTTTTCATTGCATACCCAACAGGCGAACTATTTCGAATGGAGACATAATACACAACATCATGTTGGATGATTAATTTTATTACTATTTGGACACATTGTGCGTGTTCAACTGATGTTTGTCAAATTGTTGATACAGATTCACTTCACTTGAAATGGCCCTCTTGTTAACTTTAGATACAACTCTGTGGTTAGGTTAGGGAGAATATCAGTGACATGCATTTGCATTCATGTTGTTTGTGAAATATGGACTTCTGGATGAGAACACCATATTGGGACCATCAACTGTCCTCAACCTACACTCCTCCGCTGACCGCTTTGTAGAATATGTTGTGGCTCGCACAAAAATACCTCTGCTTGTCTAAATATAATGCCAAATGATGAGGCAACACGGTGAGTTGTGTTAGGCTTGAAACTTGACTCAGCAGTTACATTGTTGATGTTGTCAAAGACCAATCTTACCACCCACTTTTTAAAATAATTAAACTCCTTGTGAACCATTAATACAACTATAAAGCACAAACCTCACATATAGACAATACTGAATAAAGAGTTTTGACTGTATTTGAATAAAAAACTCTCTATGTACTGTACTCAATATGGATAATGCTAAAATCAGATCACCAATAGTTTCCTATTAATGTGATGATAATCACTTGGAAAAAAACCCTCAGATATTACTGTCATTCTCCAACTCAGGCTTCCATCCTGCTTTTACATATTTTGGACGTCTAAGTTAATATTTGAAGCAACCGGTTTTTTTTTGTATTTTGTTTTTTACAACTTGTGGATAGAGAAATATGTGAAATATAAAGGCTCATTATCTTCATTTTATTCTATTTTAATGCAAATGCAACAGAACAATCTTTTCAGACATCAGCACAGTGGTGTCTTTAATGAATGATGTCGTTTGCAGTAGGTTCATGACCTACTTTTTCATCTGTCATCTCATTTTAACTCTCTGATAACAAAGAGATAGATGCCATCAGTATTATCTTGAAAAGAAATGCTTGAAATTCTCCCTCCACCAATAATGAGAATCTAAGGTTTTTTCCCTTTGCCAATGTGTTTTTATTTTGTGTCCTGGTTGTATCCAAACTTCTCTTGAGAAAAGTGATGTGCAGTATTAAGTGACACCTCATGTTGTCTGCACAGTTTGTGACTGAGGAGTGCAGTCGGTTTGCTCCATTGGGAATAAAAGAGAGAAAACAACCACTCAGCTTCTTTCTTGTAGTTTTCGTAATGTGAGCGGGGGAAATTTGAAGGTTTCACATGAATTTATGTTTCATGTCACTTGTAAGGTCCACTGCATAAAAGCATCAACTAAATGGCCTAGGTTTGCTCTACAAAGTAAATGAGGTGCTATCATACTACTGCATCTACAAGTATAATTAAGTGTTTTTCACAGAGTCATTTGACTTCTAAATACAAAACTACTATTCAAGCTCATTTCTTTTTAACTTACATGGTGCGTAAATGGTTTTCTGAAAGCAACTGATGCATCTGCATGAGTTGCATTCAGAGTACTTGTGTAGAAAACAACACCATGCATTGTTGATTTTTCCTTGACATATTTTAAAAAAAAAGTGTAATTAAGCAACCAAAACACACAGATGAGACCTCAAAATGCACGAAGAGGAACTTTTGAGGCCATCATGAGTTCACTTTGGCAATTAAGTCTATCTTCCATCTGTTAGTTAGTTCCTTTCTGTCACTTTATAAAACCAGTTCTTTTGATTTAAGGAATCTTATTATTATTCCTCATCTTGTACAAACCTTATGTAACCACCTTCTGGCAATGTTTAATGACTCAGAGTCTCAGGATAAGCACAGAGTCTCAGGATAAGCACAACCCTCGACATTTCCATAAATAACTGTCTTTGAGTCATAATTGCCAAACAAACAAGGAAAATGTTGAACTTCTTTCTGTATGTCACGTGAATTCTCAAAGGTGGAACTGTTCTGTGCCTCCAAATTAGATCATTTTTGATGACAGGAGTGCTACAGTTATGCCCTGGGTATAACCACTGTGTTAAGTAGGACATTTTCATGAACATCTAGATTATTGACATGTGTTTAGACATGTGGCCACTGCAGTCACAGCCACATTGTCACGGCATGCCTTCATGTGGCCAAGCATTATCATTATACCAGCCTCAACTGCATTCTCTGTAGCTCTGAATGGCTTTTGGTTTTATATTAAGCATAATAAAGAGATACTGTCTGAACCACCAGTCTTGCTCTATGATCAGTTGGGTAAGCCATTGTCATGTGCTTTTGTTTAATGTGACTTGTTCGAGGGGTTCGGTTTAGCTCATGTATTGTCTCACCATTGGTAAATGCTTGCAGTCCTCACTAATGAACAGTAATCCCTCACACTCATCTTACCTCTGTGTAATTGGCTGATTTATTAGTGGATTGTGGCAGCCAAACTAACTGAGAGCTTAGTTAAAGCTGTGGGCTAATAATTGCTTCAATCCTCTCATAGAGGACTTTCAAACTTCATTCATGTTTACAATGAAATTCTTTTCATTCAAACTGTTCACTCTGCAGATTGTTGAAAGCAGAAAAAAACTCTTGTTGAGTTTCATGACTGTTCTGAAAGCAATTTTATCTTGCCTAGTCGTGTGGAATTAAATATATATCTGTGGTCCTGACCAAACGGAGAAAGGCTTGTGGGTTAGACAGTATAATCTTAAGATTTTGCACTGCAGTAAAATTTAGCTCATTTCCATGAAGGTCACACATTTATTCCTCGACCCACAGCATGCGCGCGCACACACACACACACACACACACACACACACACACACACACACACACACACACACACACACACACACACACACACACACACACATACACATGAGTGTATGATGTTGCAAGTTTTCTTTATTTATGCCGTGCATTGATCATAAAGTCCAATCTGAACAGATATTTTAACAGGGAAGTGAATAGTTCCAGAGCAAACAGAGATATGGGACAGGAGAACTAGTATAAAAAATGAAGAGAGATTAATCAAAATTAAATCAAAATATAAAAAACTTCCCTAATGTTGCAAGAATAATTTTCTTGGATTATGTTTTAGGTAAAAAAATGATGTTAGTCACTGTTACTGAAGTTACTGGACTGTTGCACCGCCATGGTACTTCATTTATTTTAAGGCTGTAGTCAGACAAGGCGTTTACTTGGTACTTGTCAAAAACTCAAACAATACTCAAAAAAAGTGCATTAATAAGGTTTTGTACATCATTACAGGAGTTTGAATGTTGTTTTAAGGATTGTTTCAACATTTGCTAACAGATTTCTATTGGCTGTTTTGCTCCTTTGGGATGGTCTTTCCACTTTTGCGCTTATGATTTCAAAAATATTGTTCTGGCATCAATGGCATTTTGTGATCTGTGTATATATCTTTAGAAAGATCCCTCCCTTAAGTTTTTCTTCTTTCACTCCAGAAGGCTGATAATTAGCTGGTGTTAGAAATTCATTATGACCTCATTGGAATCCAAAGAGAAAGCCTGTCATTGACAGATTCTCACCCAGGTTAAGCCACAGACACTCTGTTTATTCTTATCTCCCTGGCTGGACTTTAATGAGATGGCGGAGAGCAGCAGACATTTTGCTTACTCTCATTGCTTAGAAGATCTTAAGCACTCTCATAACTGCTAATTTATCCTTGCAAACACAGCAAACATCCAAATTGCTGTCGATTTGAAACACTAGGAAAAAAGATGCCGTTAATATCTCTTGGGAGATAGAAGCTTGTGAAAGTAAGATGGCATTTACTCTTTAAAAAAAATGTATATGGATCAACGATCTAAGTAAGGAAAATGCCAGAAATAGCTCCCAAAACTGGGGTTAATTATAGATAGTGTATTCTGACCGAAATAAATTTTACTTTTACTGTAACCTGTCCCATAACTAGGAGGTATTGCACAGACATTTGAATTGATGTTTTCGTAAAGCATATGTTTGTGTAATTAATTGTGTATAATTTGATATTTTAAGCCAGGTTAATTAAGAGAAAATCAAACCACTTTCAGTCGCTATCGGAAGTAGTTTGTGAATCCCTAGAAGTCAAGGTGATTTTTTTCACTGCACCAAGGAAGTTATCACATAGATTTAACCAGTGAGGATCCATGGTGACACCGGTGTCACGCGCTTTGAATGTCCCTGTCTCTTCGCTATAAAGCTTTATGTCTGATTTTAACTCGTTAAGTCCCTAATCGATGTATACTCAACATCCTGGTATCATGACCATGTGGCAGTCATGTGTTTGTGACAGAAAATGATCTCTCCATATTAGTAATAAAATAATAAAAACAGTAAACAGTAAAACAAAGAAAACGTCAGAAATGTGTTCTATATGGTCCACTTGGTCTGTGGTACCCACCTAATTTTCCTGTAAGGATAAATGGGTGTGGGTTCTCTAGGGTTGAAAAAATTAAAAATAACAATGTAATGAACTTTTACACAACAAAGTTGGCAACAGTAGATGTTATTTGAGGCTGACAGCGAAGTGACCAGCTGACCCTGACAATCAATATAAATTTCCAGATTATAGCATTGGAAGCAGACAGCTTCAACTATCCCATTAGTATTTTATTGAAGTTCAAAGATGACAAACTCTTAGGGAATCATCAATGAATCTAAGCAGTTGTCAGTTGGTTCAGATTCATAAAAGCAAAACGATAAGATCACAGACATAATAATGGTTAAAACTGTGAAATCAAAGTGAATTTTCTGCATGTTTTCTGCATAACCTATAATCTTTTTTGTATTCCTCACATGCACAACATCGCAAACTCTGAATTGCTGGACTGAACTGGATCTAAACTTTCAACATGCTCTGAACTGATGTCAGCAATGTGTTTCAAATACATTTTGACATGGTGGAAAAAAAAGGAAAAGTTGTGAAATATTTAAAAAAAAGAGCACAAATAAACTACTTTCTTGGTAACATTGCCATTGTGTAAATGCAAAGCACAATGGGGATTTTTCTTGTCTGCTAAAACTGGAAGCGAGAAGAGGAGGACAGTGTGACGTTTTTACAATGAATTAAATGTATGGTCTGACAAGATTATTTATCTGTTACGTCACAGTATCAAGCAAATTCTAATTCTTGTGGGGTTAAAAATGTTCTAATTTTATTCACATCAGGTTATTCACATTGCCAGTTCTGAATTTATGTCTACTTGGCTTTCCGTTGACATTGTGTGTAATCATGCCCGGCAAACCCCCCCCCCCCAATAAACAAAAAACAAGTATTGGGGTTAGTGCACGGCCTTTTATGGCACAGCCTTTCATACCATGCCTCTTTTGCTTACGAAATGTTGATTCACTCTTTAAAGTTACACAGTAGAACATCATTAACCTACTATTGATTTCTTGATTGCAAACAAATAAATTGATCAGGGTTTTGTTATAGTGCTGTTGCAAAGGCCCTCTGTATAAAATAAAAAATAAAATATTCATGAAAGGATTTCTTTTCTGAACCGTCAGTGTCCATTAATATAAGATCTGTCTGTTGGTGTTGTTATCTATCAAGAGACTTGACTGACATGTCAAGTTCAAAAATTTCCAGTTGTTTTTAACCCTGGTCTTAACCTCCACCCTTCATAAGATATTTTTCATTTGTGTTTCAGCAGAATCCTTTGTGTTCAGATCTCTCTTTTGATTGATCTACTGTGTGTTTTCCTCTACACTCACTGTATGTATCTGTGCTCACATCTTCAGTGAACTCCACTTGTCAATCTACTCCCTGCATTTTCAAACCAGCCTACCCCGCTCTCCATCAAGACTGAGCCTATAGCACAGGGGTATTCAATTAAAAGTCACTGAGGTCCGGTTATAACAATTTCCTCTCAGTAAAAGGTCCGAACCCAAGTCTAGTTTGTGTCTTATAGCCGGTCTCTATGTCCACATTATCATATATTATCAATTTTCAATGCAGGATATGTTAAGTGAGTGCACAGCTAGCTCTTTTACCTCACCATAAATAAAAGTAGACCCAGGCAAATACATTTTAACCCTTTATGTTAGATTGAAGAACACACAAAACTCAGAATTCAAAATAAAGTGCAAAAAGAGCTGAATAATATTTTTTTTTCATAAATTAAAGAAATCCCAGCCTAAAGAACTGAAGGCCTACACTTCAAGTAAAAAAAAACATTAACATGTTCAGAGAGCATACATAAAAACTGGCTCTTTCAGGGGAAAAATGCAAACAGTACTTTCTTCATGAGAGAAAGGGGCGTGCGGCCTGCCTCTAATTTACTTGTACACAAGTACAGGTAACTTTATACACAAGGTGTGCCTGTGCACAAGGCGTGCACAGGCACACCTTGTGCACAGCTATGCTGTCTCCCTTCCTCTGTGCTCCTCTAGCGGTAAACTCACAGCGGTAGCGGTAGCTAGCTGTCTCACTTCCAGGTGCACTGACAGAGCAGGGTAAAGAAACAATCTGATTGGCTGAACTGAGTGGCACTATTACCATATTAACTGGAGGAGCAACGCCCGCCGTCTGTAGCCGCGAGAGTCAGTAAAAATGCACTGAGAAAATCTACTCTAGTGAATTTATCATGGATCGGTCAGGGGTCTGGATTCGGACCGCGGTCCACCATTTGGTGACCCCTGCTATAGCACCTCAGACCTTCTCAGCCATCGGTCACTCTTCACCAGCTACCTTATCCATATACATCACAAGTATAAACTCTTTGAGCTGTCTCCTGTGTCAGGGTGTCTCTTTTGAGTCCAGGTATTTCAAGCACCAGTTAACACAAGAATAGGGCAATTTCAACAGTTAGTGAAACACAAATGTACAGTCATTTCTTGTAATCATAACATAAAACTTTCTTACAGACCACACAAGTCTATGAGACAACAGAGAGAGAGAGACAGAAAAAGAGTGAGAAAGAGAGAGAGAGATGGAGAAAGAGAGACAGATGGAGAAAGAGAGAGAGATGGAGGATTGGTAATGACCATGTTGCACCATCTCTTAAACTTGGGAAATTCTCTGATCTAGGCTTTTAGCTTACACTTTTATTGTAGTACGAAACAGCAGGGGAAACAGAAATAACCTATGGCAGAAAGGCTGCAAGCTTTTAAAACCCAAACAAGTCAACTCAGAGCAGCGGGAACCCCATTAAGGGGGTAAGGAGTTGGAATCAATTACAATACAAACAGGCCAAAATGCTCTCTGGTGCTGTTTGCTGCACACAATGAGAACCCTTTGGCAATAGTGAGTGCCCACCCTAATGTGATCTGTGTCTGACTTTTTATTTTCTTTCTCTCTCTCCAATCAAGAGACACAGACAAGGACCATGACAGCCTTTTTTTTCCCTTCCATTTATACTACTGCTACTGCTATGAGGTTATATTGGTCATTTTCCCCCCTTTTTATAGGTAAGTATCCAAGACGTAAATGTTGGGCGGCAGTAATAAAGTAGTAGTCTTTCCTGAACGACAGGAGCTGCGTCCAGGCCTTCACGAATACCACTGTGGGCATGATGACTACGACTACTACTACTACTACTACTACTACTACTACTACTACTACTACTACTACTACTACTAATAATAATAATAATGATAACAATAACAGAAATGTTTTGATTGACATTCTCTGTTGATTTTGTTTTGTCAGTCATCAGATTTAATCCCATAGAGAGTAAATGGGCACAAAAACAAACCTGAAAGCAGAAAATTTTGGTCCACTGACCAGTTGTCATAAACAGTCAGAGATGTATTTATTTGGGAAAAATAAATACATAAAAATACCTGAAGTGCAGGTACTTTTATCACACAAGCCTATCTTTGATGTCACCACACACCAGAGTAACAGTATTGAATCATGAGATTTTTCTGTTACTGCATCCTTGTTTTGTCACATACATACTCATGCAAAAGCAGGCATGAACTCACACTCCAGGGTCCCATAACTTCCTCTTACTCTCTTTCATACCAGCCTGACAGGAAGAGATTGGCGTC
Source organism: Antennarius striatus (assembly GCF_040054535.1). NCBI lineage: Eukaryota > Metazoa > Chordata > Actinopteri > Lophiiformes > Antennariidae > Antennarius > Antennarius striatus. The sequence continues at coordinate 16,204,088 of NC_090782.1, read as the reverse complement.
ATCTCTTTTTTTCTTCACCTCTTTCTTTCCCTGTTCCTTTTCTCACCCCTTCCTCCGTCTGTATTTATACCCTATGTCTTATTTATCCATTCCTCTCAGATAAGGTCTCAGGAGATGAGAGACATCTGCTGCATGTACTTTGAAGATGCAACTCGTTGCTCAATTACGTGCAGGGCCAAGGTCTCGTTTGCATTCAGTAGTGTGGAGAGTACACCGGTAACAGGTGGTGGGAGAGAACATGCATGGCAGGTCGTTTGATAAATAAAATATATTATGGTAATGTCATACAAGCGAGGGTGAGATGTGACCATTGTTAAATTAGTTTCCAAAGCATTCGCATTCAGGGAAAGGTTTGAGATTTGACATTGTAGATACAAAAACATTTTTGAAAATAACTGGAAAGCGTACCTACTGTATATACTTGTATTTTATTTTTCTCTTTATTCTACTCTTTAAATTATTGCACTGTAAGGAATTGCCCCAAATCTCATTATAAAATGTATAGTGACAATAAAGGCTTTCTATTGTAAACACACATTCACTTACACATTCACTTTACTGGCACGAGCACACACACTAAATGAGGCCCTCTACCATCAAGTTGGATAGGCACTCTACCATCAAGCCAAGTGCAGAATGTGCATTCCATGAGAAAAGAGAGGGCTGATGGTGGGGGGGTGGATTACATTAACTTCTTCAAATCTGCTACACATGCAGGAATGTAGTCAATACCAAGACACACATTTGCACTCAAGAAAGTAAACAAACACATGTAGCACAGTAAAACATTTCACTTCTTTAAACACACGCACACACGCACACGCGCGTGCACTCACACACACACACACACACACACACACACACACACACACACACACACACACACACACACACACACACACACACACACGTACGCACAACCAGCAAGCAATCTATTAGGTGACCTGGAGTCAAAAGTCATTACACTGGGGGGCATTTCATATTCAAAATGAGAGCCTTGTAATTCATCATGCATTGGATTTCATGTCAGAATTATTATTGTCTTTTTTTTTTTCATGTCTCACAGACCTGAAAAGGCTTTCATTGGTTTATTAAATTTGAAATGGTTTCACATTAAAAATTCATCACAAATATAATACTGATTATGTCTTACAAGCAATTGAGATTTGTCACAAAATAATAGTGGATGACAACCAGTGCATTACAAGAAATATGACACACATAACATATACTGTAGTCAGTTTAAAAGCAAACATACTTTTTTTTATAGGCTGAAAAAACTAGTAAACTTTTATGTGTATTTGTCATACAGCTACTTATACTTAACCCCAGATACATTAGATACATTCACATAAAATGTATTTTTATTCCAGTCACTATAATAGATCTTTAAATATTTTTTTTCTCTCCTTACAAAACTTTACCTGCAGAATCTTTGTTCCAAGACTTCAGGGTGAGTTGGACAGTTTGACTTGTCAATCATAGCTCTAATGAGAAGAGCGTGGTATGGCTGAAATGAGGTTAATACATGACAAACAAACATGAGAGAGGAGGCCCTCTGTTCTTCCACAATACCTGGCTGCTATGGGGAATCAGGCCCAGATGTGTTATAGGTAACTCCTAGTGGAAGTAGTGACTCAGGGGGTCATGCTGGGGTGGCTTTGTGGAATCCTCATAGCTCACAGCTGGGTTTGCCATCCACAAAAGTCACCTTTGACCTTGTGACCCTCACTACACATTTACTAGGAATGTTTGCTCCACTTTTCATTTCCTGTCGCTTCAGTTTTCACTTACAGCATCATGAGTCTCTTTATGCTTCCCTGCTCTTATTTAAAAAGGATTTTCATAGCTATCAAGTAAGATTCTGCAGCTTAAATATTAATTATGGATGGATTTGAGACATACAGCAAATCAATAGTGTCTGTTGAGAAATGCACTGAACTTGTGCAAATCATTATTCAATAGGCAGCAACAAATCCTCAGTAACTATATTTTTATGTTACATACATTAACCATTGTGACCCATTTTGCTTTTCAACTGAATGCATGGTTACACGTGGTTCCATATTGCACCGGTTGAAGAAACACTTCGATGCGTTATTTAAAATGAAGTCTTAGACATGATCTTGTAAACATTTAGCCTTGGTAACTCTTCTATGGTACCAAAGAAGAGTTACTTTTCACACATCAAAAGCATGTCTCTCTTCTTTTTTTTTAAATTAAAGAATCTAATTTCAAACCCAATAACTATTTCCATTTGACAAATTTCATCTGTGTAATCAAAACACGGTTTTTGATTACACAGATGAAAGCGCTGCAGAGTTCAGACTGACTCGGTGTTCATTTAATGTAATCCTTTTAGTTAACAGAACAGAAACGTCACAAATTTTAAAAAGGTTGTTTTGGGAATAATGTTGAAAGGTCCCATTATGTCTCTTTACTTAGTCTCCACCTGCTTGTAAGGAACTACTTTACAGACCTGACTTGAATCCAAGATGTTTTTATAAATCCCAATACTGAGTTAAATCTATACTTGAACCGGCAGTGAAATTAAACACATGGTTAAAGATCACATCGGCTGAATACAGTTAGTCATCTTAAAGCTATTTTAAAAAAAAAACCCTTTTTCTTCCTCATTACGACTACCCTCTTTGAGGGGAATGAAAAGACTGGGATTTAGACTGTCATATATGACGGATGAAATCTGAGTTATAGATGAGGTGAGATGTGATGTTGCTCAGTCACTTTTCTTTTTGTCTCAAGGCCAAATGAAGATGAAAGAGAGAAGTTTAAATCTTTGTCTCTGTGTTTCCTCTTTTCTTAGGCTGGGCCTTACTCTCAGATGCAAGGGACAAATCCATTAGCTCTGCTGTATTTCAGTCACTACAGACATCCCCTTAGCTAGTGCCACTCTAGAAGCATGTGAGGGAGACAGTAATGGATAAACAGAGAGGCACTGAGACTAAAAAGGTGGAATGAGCTAAGGAAAATAAAGACGCACAATTTTGCGTAAGTTGAGCTGAAACTAAATGTCTGATATTTGCGACTTTAGACTAAGTCCTGTACAAAGTTCCTTCCATAAAAATGCAAATCAGTGATGCTTGATTTGATCAGTTATTCTTGTAAAGATGGCAGTCACTGCAATGTCAATCAAGCAACAACAACAACAAAAAAATTAAATGTCACACTGAATCCATGACTAAAGAATTTAGGTGTGGATAATCAACTACAATGGAAAGTAATTGCTTTTTTGTAATTATTATTTTTTTGAATGTTATTTGAAGTATACTGTATTTTTCAAATCCAGTTTCATTTGAGACTTTGATGAAAAATTGAGAGAAAAACAAGATATTGCCAAATCATTGTCAGAGATCTGGATGAAATTTACATTGTTTTTCGACTTTGCTTCTGTATGAATTTTGGACAAAACAATGCTGGACTAATCTAATGCAACACAACACATCAAAATGGTCTGAAAAGTTATTTCATACACTGCATAATGTATTATGTCAAGTTGTGTTTATTCTAAAATGTCATGTTTTATTGTAGCTAAGTCAATTAAAAAAACAACAACAACACTGCATGTCAATAGATTCCACATGTGTACTTTGCATTTAAATACCTTGTAGTACCACTTTCAACTGCCTGAGATCCACACTGTTTTGGGGTGAACCCTGGTGTAGATTATGAGGTTGATTTTTTATTCATTGGTACCAATGTAGCTATTCTGACTATAACTTGATTTTTTTCAACCTTAATGTAAAGAAAGGAAATAAATGTACTCTATTTTTGCCCCTATGTTTGCTAGCTGCTTATCCACCTTGCAGGTCACGTGGCTATCCCCGCTGGCTACAGGTGAAAGGCGGGATACACACTGGATAAGACACCAGCTCATTGCAGGGCCAAACTAATTAGCTTGTGATGTTTTAATATGAACAAATTTAAGATCACTCTTGTTATTATTTTCTAATTTCCTAAATAATATTATTGTATTTGATCCTATACCTTAGCACAAATATGGGTAAATAATGTTGAGGATAAATTTAGCCCTTTTAATGATGTCCTGATCAAACCTGTGACTTAATCCCACAGCCACAGGAAGAGTATAAAAATGTGTTCAAAATTCAGAAAAGTTTCACTTGATAGCTCTATGAAGTTTACAGAAGATTGTAACTGATTCCCAGGTGAAACACTTTGCTATCATAAAATGTATGAAGGCAGTCTTGTAAATCCACAGGTTAATGAAAGAGACTATAACAATGCTCTTCACTATGGAGGGGGGATTTTTCCAGTCAGCATTTAATTTGTTTTTCTTCAACATGACATCAATGTGAACTTCTCTATGCAAGTAAAGCCAGGGCATTTTATTCAAATATAAAATAAACCTAACCTTTAGTCCTTGTACCACCCTGGAAGACACTGAACCAGGTCACTTCAGTTTGTTGTGGCAGTTTGCTAACATTATTAATGGACGAGACATACCACGACAAAGGGAAAATACAGGAAATATTGCTGACATCAGCAGGAAATTCTCACAATTGCAGTTCATCTTCTCCCCTCACTTGACAACCCTGACAGAATAAGGAAGTTGGTGATAGGGACTTGTTGAGGTTTGAATGCATAACTCTGTGCAGGAGCTACAAGAATAAGATAACAGTCAGGACTTGGATTTGGAACCGCTTGGGTCTTTATAATATACATAATAATTAGGATAAGAAAATAATTCTTGAATAACTTTTAATTTGTCATATTTTTTTCCCTGACCCATGTTCATCACAATTACAATGGTGCATGCATTGCAAAGTCTAGTATGTCCAGTCCAGAAAAAGACTCTTCACCCTTATTATTACTGGATTTCCATTGCTTTTAGGTTTAAAAAGCATGAAACAACATTCAAACAAGAGTAACTTAATGATGATAGTCCACTGCTTCATTATCCTTTTTTCTAAGGGTAAGAGTTTAGACATAGGTTGTGGACATAAGTTTATTTTTTACCCAGTCAGTTTGAAAGACTTGTTTTTATTTATCTCTTTCCTAAATCATATCAAGCTGACCTGAAAGAGACCTCTCAGTTTAGAATTTATAAATCTACTGCTTAAATAATTGAAACAGAAGAAAGTAATTTGTTGTCATCTTGTACTGCTGGTAATGGAGAGTTCCAGACATCTCATGATGGTGGGAATGATTTCTCTATTCTGTAGTTCATTTTAATTCATTGTGCATACACACCATTGGCAGCCCGGGCAGCTAGAGTAGAGTAAGTTCCTTTTCTGTCATCGGTTTAATGGAAGCGGTCCGATGGAGTTACCAGAGTCACCGCAGTAGGAAGAAATTAAATTACCATTGAATCATTCTCACTGCAATTCTAAGTGAACACTTAAACAGACTTATAACATGAAAAAATGGCTAGATTTTTATACACACACACGCACACGCACGCACACGCACGCACACGCACACACACACACACACACACACACACACACACACACACACACACACACACACACACACACACACACACACACACACACACAATTATTTTGGAAAATTGTTTTGGAGCATCTCCTACACTGAATCAATTCTTTTCTTTTTTTTCTTATTTTTCGTCCGAAGACTAGAAGAGACAATGTCTGTGCTGGAGCAAGAGAATTATTTTCTCTCAATGAATTATTTCATTCTCTCTCACTCTCACTGTCTGATTCAAAAACTGTTTCCACTGAGTTCCTTGACACAGACAAACCCATATTTTATCTAGAGGTGCTGTATCTGCCAACATTGTCCTGCGCATTACCCTCACTCATCTATCCACAATCTTGTACTGGATTTGCATTGTTGGATGTACTGTTGCTGCAGAAACATGTCAGCTCTCTATCCTGTCATAGATTAGTTTTTGTAGGTTCTGCTTTGCAAAACTGCATGTTATCTCTGTTGCCATAACTCTGGTGTCCGGTGTTTTCTTTTGAGACAGCAGTTCTAATAATGTGTGTCGAGTAATCACAGTACAACCATTGCAGTGATTGATACTTCCCGCAAAGCCTTCTGGGATGCCATGTTTTTACAGGAGGAAAAGGGTGAACAGTTTTGTTCCTCCAAATGAAAAACAAATGGTGGTGAATGGAAAATTGTAGAGCCATGGAAAGGGATCACTATTTTTTGTGGTTTCATGTCAACCACAAGGTTGCATACCACCATGGAATGGACGTTTGTTTCAACAGCAGCACATTATGGCAATATTACTAGTAAAGAAAATTTACTAGTAAAAGTGGCATACTGGTACTACACTGCCAAACTACCTTCAAGATTTATTCAGACTTTTCTCAAAGGAACATTTTTCAACTTAAGAGAAAACTAAAAAAAATTAATGTGATGCTAAAAGGATTCTATAACAGATATTTAAAAAATTTGTGACATCAAAAATTCCCTTATAAAACATTGTGTGATTTTGGTTGAAACCTGACCACAACACCATGTCTTACTGTGGCCTTTTTTTATTGTACCCCAGAGACATCTGACCAATCACCTCGTTAAACCCTGTGTCTCCTTAACTGATTGGTCTGAAGAGAGACACACAGTGAGAAAGAGAGCAAGCGAGAGAGAGACAATATAAAAGAATCAGACAAAAACAGGAGCAGATGGCAGGTGAGGGGGAAAGAGAATGTTGTGTTGTATATTGAGTAATCTATGGACTATTTTTCTAAGTATCCAAAACAATGTTCAATCACTACCAGATGGCTGAGGGAAAATTTTGTGAAGGAACCCAATTACCTCTTAGCATTTTCTCTTAATTATAAGCTGTTTTGCCTTTAATACCACAAAGACAGGGTTCCTTTATAACATATTCTAAAGTGGAAGTATAAGAGCAGTTAAGAATGCCATCAGGTATTTTCATAACAGCAAAATGATTGGTTGAAAGAAATAGCAGAACATAGCACACATAGGCTTGCGGTCTTTTTAACATCTGAGCAATAATGTGCTTTGAATAATAATGTCTCCATCAATGCGTTAACACCATTGTTATGCAGCTTAATGTGCTGTCATTTTCATGCAATGCATAATTTCAATTCTAAAGTGTCCCATTGGGTAAAATAAAATGTTCTCAACCTCCATCATAGCTTCTTTGTCTTCTTAATATGCAAAATAATGAAGGTGTGTTTTTATCACAGTGATTATTTTTAAAGTGATCGAGCTTTGACAGTATGAACAAGTGTCTTCCACTGGTGAATGCTTTTATACCTGGACAGCTGAGGTCACAGATTGCATGACACAATCACTGCACTCAGAAGGATGAAGATGTAAGTCAGAAACGACTAGAGGATCTTTTGAGCATCATCAGTGATCTTGTAAGCAAAGTACTTACTTGATAGATTGACAATTAGAAAAGAAATAGTTTCAACAATTGTGCTAAATTGTTGACAGAGACCTGCAGCAGAAGTGCCGAATCCCCTCATTAACAACACCGAAAACAACACTGAAGGAAAACATATGAGACGCTTTTGTGCAGTCTCTGGTGTGCTCTATTAAGTTAGTTAGATTTTTTTAAAACAGACTAATTTATTCAAATATACAGATCAAACATGTGTTTAACTTTTTAGTGTGCCCACGTGTATGTCTCGTCACAACAACTGCTATGTGGCGCAGCAATTTCTAAATGTCTTGATCTTGGCGGGATCAAGACATTAAGTCAATTACCCCAAATAATCTTAAGAATGTGACAGAGATGGAGATTGTTATGCTTGAGTCAAAAACCCCCCACTCCTTTCCATTACCATTTACACACATTTGTGTTAATGAGTACAGGCTGCCACATTTTTGGCCATTTTAACACAATAGATTTGCAATGCAGAAGATTCAAATCATGCCATGCATTATGTGCTGGCAAGATGTGTACAGCTCATCTTTTGCTCTCCTCTGGTATTATCAATTGCAGACAAAGTGAATGGGTAAAGGCCGATTTTAAGAATGACTTTGTTACAGATGGAGAGGATCATATCTTCAAAGAGTCAGAAATGCAGTTTGATTCAGGCTGCCATTTTACGAGAACAGCGTGTTTTAAATCATCTTTGAAGGAGCAAGAGCAAAGGAATCTAGCACTGTGAAAATGCACATAAAAATGGATGGTACATATTACCCATACTGTTGAGAAACATGTCATGGGTCTTGCTCCTCAGTTGGTACAATGGTCCTACATGTTACACTTGTTTCTTTCCCACTATGCCATATTTTGTCTCAATCTACCTTAAGATCCTGGGAAGATATTTGTCTGAGACAAGGTAACCTGAGCAGCTGATGACTGATTAGCTGGGTAATTCTATTGACTTCTCATGTTAAACTCCTTAACATCCTTTAGATCCACACATGTTTAAGCTAAAATCTGCATGAAAATAAACCAAAAATATACTGATAGGCAGACATCTTGAACACAGACCATGTGGCAACAATGGCCTATGAAGCGACAGATTGATCACAGCTTCCAGCGATCAGGACTGTATATCCTGATCCTCCGGACATCAGCTATTTTAAACATGTTTTATGAGCTCTGCGTGTGAATAACTACAAAAGCACAGTTGATATCTGACATTCATAAAATATTGGTAGCACTGCTTTTTGAGTTACATTATTGAACTGAGAGACAAACATTTGTCAGCAAGTTGAAACTTGATTTACACCATCCCAAATTATTTAAAAAATAAAAGATCACACTTAAAGACATTTATGAAATAAAAGTAATTCTGTGACCTGTAGCCTTCCTATCTCAACTAAATTATCTTGGCTTCTGAAAAACACGCCCCTAGTTTCCTCAGCTGTTTCTGGCCGTCCGATAAACTGATCTGGTAGGGTCATTGCTCCCTCTCCTATACTCTCTGACCTTTGCCCTCTCAGTGTAGTCTCTGAAAATTTTGATGAACTGATGGCTCCGAAGCAGATGATGTTTCAATATAGCTTGTGATAACAACAATTCGGAGGCATCCTCTTCCACAATTAAGACATGTTTTTTTAAAGCATACAAATGTTGGTGGTAAAGGAGGTAACCATTTGTCAAAGAAATGTAAGATCTGTTATCCCCACAAAGCTGCTTTTCATTTCC